>NW_025808514.1:0-1544 GCF_022045245.1 Lucilia cuprina
GTCTAGTCTATAGTCTAGTCTATAGTCTAGTCTATAGTCTAGTCTATAGTCCAGTCTATAGTCTAGTCTATAGTCCAGTCTATAGTCTAGTCTATAGTCCAGTCTATAATCTAATTTATTGTCTAGTCAATAGTCTAGTCTATAGTTTAGCCTATAGTCTATAGCTTAGTCTATAGTCTAGTATATAGTCTAGTCTATAGTTTAGTCTAAAATTTTAGTCTATAGCGAATTTCTTAGATTCAATTGTAGTATACATACAGACATCTTGCTCGCAAAATTTAGTAGATATTGATATTTTGTTCATATTCCAAATATATACACATATACGCTCATTTAATTTCTTTCTGTTTTTCCATCCAATACAACATCTGGAAATAATTCACAGATGTTTGGTATCTGCAACTGTAATCAATCAAATAATAAACATCGAGTCAGAAATTAATTACAATTCTATACAATTGTTAACTTAAGTTAAATAAGGAAAAACTATATGAATTATTAGGCCAAGATTTATGTTGTTCTTTTAAGTAAACAATTTCTTATTAAATACATTAATAGTAACTAACAATATATTGACGCCAGATGTTTTCTAAACTTTTACAAAATTATGAAAACACTAACCCACCTTAAGCTTATTGAAATTGTAACCATAAAATATAAAAAATAATTTTTCAAAATCTGTAAAAATTATGGAAAATTTTTTATTGATTGGTATTTAAGAAACAAAAACTTTGTCAAATTTTCATTTCCTTAGGTCAGGTTTTTTTGTGGCCTCTTATAGTTTTACATAAGAAAAAATAAAAACACTTTTGTAAACTTTTTCGAAAAAAAAAACTTTTTGGAAAAAAAAACTTTCCATTTGACATTTCCTTTTTGTATGCATTCTTAAGAATATAGTTCTAAAAATACTAACGATATGTATATATTTTTCTGAATGTTTGCTTCCAAAAAATTAGGTCAAAATTGTTATGATTACACATAAAAAAATAAAAAGAAAACACACATTTACTTTAGGAAATACACTGAACACAGAGCAAACTACACCTCATCGTGTGGATACGTTTGCACTTATACTTTAGCAATTTTAACACATAAGTACAAATATACACACATATTTAGATATATACATATAAATAATATGTCTGTTTGTATGCATCTATGTTTATTCTAAGACTTTTAGAAGGCAAACATGATTATTTCACTAAAACGACACAAACATCTGTACTGCGTGAATTATTGTATAGTGTAGGAATAAAATGAAAGCATTTATAGGTTAGGGAGTCCGGGAGAAAAAAAGTATTTACTATACTATAGACTCGACCATAGACTCGACCATAGACTCGACTATAGAATTGTCTATAGACTGGAGTATGGAATAGACTTAAGACTATACTAAAGACTAGACAATAGACTTGACTATAAACAAGACTATAGATTAGACTATAGACTAAACTATAGACTAGACTATAGACTAGACTATAGACTAGACTATAGACTAGACTATAGACTAGACTATAGACTAGACTAGAGACTAGACTATAGAC
>NW_025808515.1:0-2574 GCF_022045245.1 Lucilia cuprina
AAAAATCAATTAATTTAATATGAAAACGAATTTTACAGTATGTGGAACGTATTTGACAAATGTGTTGTGGGACGTATCTGGCCGACGAATTTAACTTCACACCCTTAATTTTTAAATACTTATGTATAAATTTTAATAAATCTCATGTCAAGACAACAACTGTTGGTTTTTTCTTACATTTAATTATTTTTTTTATATTTTCGGTTAATTAATTAAGATTATGTTAAGAGTTATGACACTTGTTGTTGACGTTTATTTATATTTATACTGTTTTTTTTTGCAGTTTTTAAGGAAAGAACATAAATTCTTATTTTGAGAAGTATTTTATGTTAGAGCATTAAATTGTCATTAAAGAAAATAAAACCAAAAACAAGTAAACAACTGGAAAAAGGTTTAAAAACTGCTAAAATTATGGTTTAAAGCTATATGAATATTATAAATGTAAGTTAAAACGAAATGTAAAGAATTCTTATGGTCCTTCGAACCTTATGTTTTGGGCTATAGTAATGTTTAATTTACTGTTTAATATTAAGTAATATGCGGTTAAGTTTAAAAGTTTATCTTACATATGAGTTCTTACCAAAATATGTTTAAACATAATTGGTCCTTCGAACCTTAAGCCCATTGTTTTCACAAAATTTCTTTCAAAATTGTGTTATAAAGATAAAATTTTTCTTATTAATCATATCATATCATTACTACCATCCAGTGTCTAACATAAATTTATGGTTTCAATTTAAATTTTCCTAAATAAATAACATTGAACCAGTGATTTTGTTTTTTAAGTAAAAGCTTAAATTTCATTGTGTTAATAAAACAAAATTGTTAATTAACTAAGATATACGCAAGTGATAAGAGAAACGTAATTAAATTTAAATTATGTCTACTAAAGATTTTTCGTCTACACAAGTTGTTGGTTGCGATGATTGTGCGTCCATCGTTTCTTCTTTTCTGAAAATAAGTCTTATCAGTTTTCACACACACAAACACAACATGATGTTGTGTGTATTTTAAAGGACTAAATATTCAAAGAAAATTAAGAGTAGAAATAGAAGTACTTATTGTATATAAACTGAAGTAGTCATGGGCATTTTGTTAAATTTTAAACATAAGTGTTTAGTCAATATGTTGCAAATATTTTAAGGCAATAACTAGAATACTAATAACTAGTTTTTTCGGGAGAGTAGCTTTAAGAAGAAATTTTTTCTTGGCTGCTTCACACTTTTGAAATACTCTTTGAGTAGATGTAATACCTCCCCACTGCTGCATAGTTAGTTGTATGTGTTGGTAAGCTAGTTTATGTCTTTGACTGCGTGTGCAGTTAATATTTAGGGACTTTTTTATTGTTTTGAAATGAAACCAACACAAAAACAAAAAACGCCTACCACAATATATTTATATAAAAAACAGACAACATGACAAGACAAAAATATTTAGTTGTTAGCAGTAAAGGAAACACATTTAGTCATAAATTGTTACTTCAAGAAATCATTGAAATTAACACCATAACTAAATAATATTCTTATATTCTGAAATTGAATATAAATCATTCAACAAGCAAAAGTTTTACTTTTCAATCTCAAAATGGGTTACGCTGAAGCATCGGGAATAAGTAGGAAATGCAAGCTTTTTCTTTTACATAAACGGATTCAGTTATATGTAAAACCAGATTTTTGGCTATACACTTGTAAAAAGTATTAATCAACTAACTATTCCACTATACTTCCGGCCACAACTGTCTTAACAAGAAGACAAATTTAATACTTTCTTCGTGTCGTGTTGAAGCATAAATTTACGACTTAAATACGCGTACAGAAAAAAACCCAAAACCAAAACAGCAACAACTGTGCAAAAATAACAGCCAGCATGAATATAGAAAATCGGTTGAATACCCCAGAGCATTTATGCTAAAGGCTCAAGAGAAAAATTGTCTTTTTGTTTTACCAAAAAAAAAAAAAAAAATGAACAATAAACTAGAGTAACAAGGCAAATGGTAGTTAACTGTATTTGGTACACAAAAGGCGTCATGAATTTCATGATTGCTGCTGCTGAAGCAGCAATATTTTCTATATATATTTTTTTATTTTCATTTAACGTTAAAGGCACGTGACTTCATTTTCTATGCGCCGAAACGTTTTTAGCTTATTTAACTTATTATTTTCTCATCTGCATTTAGCCACTTTGTGACACTACGCACACAACAATTGACAATTTCAAACGTTTTATGGGTTTTTGGGAGCAGAAGAAAAATGATATTAATGTATGTAAGCGTCTTGTTTTAAATTTAGTTAGGAATATTATGGAAACTTACTGGGAACATTTTTTTTTAAATTTTGTGATAACTGATAACAAAGCTGAATAATAAATATGGAAGATGTGACAGGAATGCGGGAAATGGTCCTTCGAACCGCAGATTTTCAAAGTTAATTAAACAATTAACTGGCGAACAAATGATTAACTAAATTTACTTTATATCTATCTATCTATCTATCTATCTATCTATCTATCTATCTATCTATCTATCTATCTATCTATCTATCTATCTATCTATCTATCTATCTATCTATCTATCTA
>NW_025808516.1:0-1754 GCF_022045245.1 Lucilia cuprina
AGAAGAAGAAGAATCTGAAGAAATTTTAATGAACAAGAATGTCAGAATGGGGGAAGTTCAGTCGCAGGAGGAGAATATTGATTTAGAAAGTCAGTTGCAACACAATATTCATTCAGAAATTCAATATCAACAGCAACAATCTAATGCCGAAAATATTAGTCAAGAGGTTCCAAAAAGAGGAAGAGGCCGACCCAAAATTATTCGAGATGGTAAGCCAGGAAGACCAAAGAAGCAATATAACATGGTAAATGGTTTATCAACAAATGTGAATTTCGTTCCTCAAACTCCTGAAGAAGCAATATCTTGTGATAAGTCAGCTGAATGGAAAAATGCTATGAAGGTCGAATTTAATGCATTGAAGAAAAACAAAACCTGGGACATGGTTGATTTGCCAGTTGGAAAAACTGCGATAGGTTGTAAATGGATATACGCTATTAAAACAACGAAAAGTGGCGATATTGAGCGATACAAAGCAAGACTTGTGGCGAAGGGCTGCAGTCAGAAATATGGTGTTAACTATCAAGAAACATTCTCTCCCGTTATCCGTTACGAAAATATACGACTCTTATTTGCTATTGCTGTTAACAAAGGTATGCATTTGCACCAAATTGATATCGTGAGTGCTTATTTAAATGGTGATCTCAACGAGGAGGTGTATATGAAGCAGCCAAAGATGTTCGTTGATAAAAACAATCCAAATAAGGTGTTGCAGTTGCGAAAGTCTCTATATGGTCTTAAGCAGTCTGGCCGTCAGTGGAACGCTAAACTTGACTTATGTTTGAAGAAAATTGGTTTCTCGAGCTGTGAAAACGAACCATGTTTGTATAAAATGATAGTTAATAATGAGCTTGTGTTACTAGCTGTGTACGTAGATGACATTCTTATCGGATGTAGAGATCTAACAGTAGTTCAGCAAATTAAATTGGCAATATCAAATGAATTTGACGTAAGCGATAAAGGTAAAGTTCAGCACTTTCTTGGTATGGAGATCAACAGAAATGGTGAAACAGGAGATTTAACTGTGAGTAACGTCCAATATATAAAAGCATTGTTAAAGAAATATAATATGGAACAATGTAAGAAAGTCGCTGTTCCACTTGATCCTGGATTTCAAGTATCTTGTCCAAATAATTGTGTAAAAGCAGATGTCACGTCATACCAGACAATAATGGGAGAACTAATGTATTTAGCAATCACAAATCGTCCTGATATATTACACTCAGTTGCAAAGTTATCACAGAGAAATACTGATCCCCATAGTGAACACATGAACGCTGCCAAGAATATCCTAAGGTATTTATCCGGAACTGTTGAACTTAAGCTCAATTACAAATGCAGTCAGCCGAAACTGATCGGATACGTAGATGCAGATTGGGGCGGAAATGCCCTAGATAGAAAATCATATACTGGGTTTGTATTTTACTGCTTGATTTCATGGGAATCCAAAAAACAAAGTGTGGTGGCATTAAGTAGTACTGAGGCGGAGTATATCTCATTGTCAAATGCTGCAAAGGAGGCGGTTTACTTGAAGAGATTGTTACTTGAACTCGAGAGTGTTGAAGATGTTCCAGTCTTATTAAACGTGGATAATCAGGGAGCTCTAAAATTGGCTTCAAACGATATATTTCACAACAGAAGTAAACATATTGACATCAAATACCATCATGTGCGGGAACTTATAAAAAATAAGCAAATTAATCTGAAGTATCTTTGTACAGACAACATGATAGCTGACATATTTACAAAAAATCTAA
>NW_025808517.1:0-1040 GCF_022045245.1 Lucilia cuprina
AATACATTACGCAATAAATTATATACCAAAACAAATGGCAATTTTAATGCTTTAAGATGGTGCATAAACGACTGTCCTAGCACGAAAACTGCCAAAGTTAATTGCAACATTATGCAATAAATTATGAACCAAATTAAAGTGCAATCATAATGCTTTAAAATGGTGCATAAACGACTGTCCTAGCACGAAAACTGCCAAAGTTAATTGCAACCATATCGGAACCTCAGATTACTGCGTTTATTAAACATAGAACAACAATTCTACCGATCCTTCAAATTGACCATTTTTTAGACGAACACATTATTAAAGTGCAATCATAATGCTTTAAAATGATGCATAAATGACTGTCATAGCATGAAAACTGTCAAAGTTATTCACAACCATATCGGAACCTCAAATTACCGCCTTTTTAAACCTGGGAAAATAATTCTACCGATCTATCCAACTGGACATTTTCTAAAAATACATTATGCGATAAATTATATACCAAAACAAACGGCAATTTTTATGCTTTAAAATGGTGTATAGACGACTGTCCTAGCATGAAAACTGCCAAAGTTAATTGCAACCATATGGGAACCTCAGATTACTGCGTTTATTAAACATAGAACAATAATTCTACCGATCTATCAAATTGACCAATTTCTAAAAATACACATTATGCTACAAATGATATACCAAAGTGCAATTTGCAAAATGTTTAAAATGATGCCTAAATGACTGTCATAGCGTAAAAACTGCCAATGTTATTTGCAGCCATATCGGAACCTTAAAATACCGCGTTTTTAAAGCTGTGAAAATAATTATACCGATCTATCCAATTTGCCATTTTCTAAAAATATATTATGCAACAAATTATATACCAAAACAAATGGCAACTATAATGCAATAAAAGCATATATAAACCACTGCTATAACATGAAAACTATAAGTGATATTTGCAACCATATCGGAGCCTTAAATTACCGCATTTCTAAACCTGTACCAATAAATATACCGATCTATCCAATTTTTGTAAAAATTCATTGTGCCACAAATTG
>NW_025808518.1:0-1209 GCF_022045245.1 Lucilia cuprina
AATTTGATTTAAATTACAGCAAAATTGAAATTGGTGGATGGACTTTTTTCATTTAAAGACCAAAACGATTCCACCACTAGTGTTTAATAATGACATCGTAATTAGTGGAGATATACAAAACTTTGCCTGATGAATATAGAAATAATTTTTTACCAGAAAAAAAGCATCATATTTCCAACTACAAATTCTGCCTCATAATTTAGTATCAACATTTTAATTAAATTAAAATTAACCTTGTTTGTCGAGTTTTTATTGATATTTTTTATAATTATAACCAATTATTTTAATTAACACTATGTTTTTAAATAATTTATGTACAAACGTATGTTGATGATTTTAAAAACAAATATTTTAATTTTTTTTTAATAAAATACTATTCACACTTGAAAACATTTTGATTAAAAAATTGCAAAACGTTTTTTATCAGCAACAACAAAAAAATGTTATGAAAAATTATACAATGTTAAAGGTTAAAAAATTGTAAAAAAACACACTGCAACAACTGCAAAACAAAAAACATTGAAACGATTAATATTAATTTGTCATTTTAATTAAACTAATTATTTACACTTGTAGTGGGGAAAAACTATATATTTTAAAATCAAATAAAAACTGTTATAAAATATATGTTCAGATCTATTTATAATAAAAATTAATAACGTTGTTATTCTAAAAATATATTTTAAATTTAGCATTTACTTTTGAAAAAAAATCAAAATATTTTCTATATGATAAACAATTTTAGTATAATATGATGACCTCTATATCAGCTCAATTTTTCACAAGAGTTTCCACCGTTTACCCTTAAATAATCTCAATGTTTCATTAGTGTAATTCATGCCACAATTTCAAACTTTTTGTGATTTATATGCGAAGAACACAGTCATTACGCATTTACAAAAAAAGGGCTACAAAAAACTGCATGAGTTATTGCTGAAAACTAACTCATTGAGGTTTCGATCACATGAAATTAAACTGCCAATTTTTGAGTTATGTTGTATGTTGTAAATTAAAAGCAGTATTATTATATTCTAGACTATAATCTATTTTATAGTCTAGTCTCAAGTAAAGTCTATAGTCTAGTCAAACATATAGTCTATAGTATAGTCAATAGTCTAACTTATTGCCTAGTCTAAAGTCTAGTCTAAAGTCTAGTCTTTAGTCTAGTCTATAGTCTAGTCTATAGTCTAGTCTATAGTCTAGTCTATA
>NW_025808519.1:0-2834 GCF_022045245.1 Lucilia cuprina
ACTGAAATAGAACTGAAATAGAACTGAAATAGAACTGAACTAGAACTGAACTAGAACTGAACTAGAACTGAACTAGAACTGAACTAGAACTAAACTAGAACTGAACTAAAACTGAACTAGAACTGAAATAGAATCTGAAATCTCATTCAAAACGGAATAACCTAAGTAGAGGTTGTAACTTTATCATTGTTAAAATAAAATAGAAAACAAATTGAATTGTATTACCAATTTTTATATAATAATTAAGATAAATACCTCAAACTTTACGTAATAAATTTTTATTACAAAATTTTCAATTTCTGCAAATAATTTTTATTATCTACAATTTTGATTACAAATTCTTCTATAGCTGCAACGGAAAATATTTGTTTATGTATTGGAAGAAGTGAAGAACATGCTATGAATATTCTTGGCAATCTATTTCTTTTTTCTGTTTTGGAACATTATCCTGTATTACATGACGATTCTACACGCTTGCATTTAATATAAATTTAAATTAAGAATGCACGAGTTAATTTTCATTACATTTTCGCAAAATCTCTTCTTGTCTATGTCATCGGGAATGGGAGCAACGACTTGAACTAAAAAAAAGCAAAGACGAATATTGGAATAACATCAATGTGTAGTACTTATAGTATTGATTAAACGTAATGATATTTTTTGTTTCTTATTTACTTTTTTCTTGTACATTTTTTATTCCTTTTAGTAATTTCGCTTTTATTTCTCTCAGTTTTAAGATAATTTAATAAACAAAAGAAGTGTGCATAAAGAATGCGAAGAAAACAAAGTTCTATTATATTAACAAACAACAAATAGCAACAACAAGAATTGAGCACACAAATTTTTATTTAAATTAAATTTTCAATGTAAGTGGAGCCAAGTTTTACCTTCTGTTATAACAGCATGAAAGTGCAAGCAATATACAACAAAGCTACATAGTTTAAAGGAAACGAACATTCGAATAAATGTGTTAAATCGTATTTTTTTAGTTAAAGTCGAATGTGTAAAAATAAAATAAAACAAAATAATATTTATTTTCTTAGTAATTGTCTTGTGTTCTTTAGAATCTGTGTTTTGTATTTTAGCTTGTAGCACAATATGTAGAGAACTTGTAAGATAAATTGTTGCTGAATGGGAAACTACACAATTTTCTATTGTTCTAAAGTTTAGTTTATAGAGAAAAACTAAATTTAATATTAAGTGAGAATCACCTACGGCGAAGTAAAATATAACTTTAGCTATATTTAGATGTAGAACTGAACTAAAACAAATCTAGAACAGAACTAGAACAGAGCTAGAACAGAACTAGAACAGAGATATAACAGAACTAGAACAGAACTATAACAGAATTAGAACAGAACTAGAACAGAACTATAATAGAACAAGAACAGAACTAGAACAGAACTAGAGCACAACTAGAACAGAATTAGAACATAACTAGAACAGAACTAGAACAGAACTAGAACAGAACTAGAACAGAACTAGAGCAGAACTAGAACAGAACTAGAACAGAACTAGAACAAAACTAGAACAGAACTAGAACAGAACTAGAACAGAACTAGAACAGAACTAGAAAAGAACTAGAACAGAACTAGAAGAAAACTAGAACAGAACTAGAACAGAACTAGAACAGAACTAGAACAGAACTAGAACAGAACTAGAACAGAACTAGAACAGAACTAGAACAGAACTAGAACAGAACTAGAACAGAACTAGAACAGAACTAGAACAGAACTAGAACAGAACTAGAACAGAGCAAGAACAGAACTAGAACTGAACTAGAATAAATATGAAACATTTATCTGTTTTTTCCAACAATAATAATCCCATAAAAAGGGTATCAGAACTTCGTTGTAATGCTTTGCAAAATTTATATCCTTATCATATTTTTTGTTCAGGCTATTATACTTATTCTGTAAAATTGCATTTTGTTTACTAACTATTTATTTTCTTTAATAATACTGTAAAATCCAAATATCAAGTCGAAAATCATATAAGGGAACCTACTGAACAAATAGCTTCAAAACAATAACTTCATAACTTTTTTATAGTTCCATTTTTCGGTACAATTGCGCTGTGTTTTATTTTTTATTAGTGTTATTCATACCACATGGAATAAAAACAACTCCATTTCCAAAAAAATAAATAGGTACATTAGAATGTGAGACACATTTCAATACTTTAATAAAAAAAATGTACGATTAAGAGCTTATTTACAAAAAAGGTTATTCGATTTTTTAAAATCTTCTCATTTCAATATTTAAGATTTCCTTATATCAGGATTGTCACTTTTTTGTTTCTTTTGGATATGGTACATTTGAGTACTGTTGACGGCGTTGTTGAACAAATAAATGAGAATATAAAAAATGTATCTTTAAATTCCATTTTATTTTTCTTTTGTTTCTTTTTTATTTTTATATTTTATAGTTCTTGTTGTTGAGTTTTAATCCCTTGTCTGAAATAGTCACGTGTTCAATCATAAAATTGTTTATGATGTCTTTTTAAAAATTCAAAAACTAACAAAAACAACATTTTCGACATGAAAAATTGAAACATGACTTGTACAGTTTTAATGTGGTAAATAATTGATGAAAATTAATGCTTTGAGATAGAAATTTAAGCCGGATAAAAAATTTTGCGAAAACGTTGAGAACGGAAGTGAAGTTGAACTGAACTAGAACGGAACTAGAAATGAACAAGAACTGAACTAGAACGGAAATAGAATGGAACTAGAACTGAACTAGAACTGAACTAGAACTGAACTAGAACTGAACTAGAACTGAACTAGAACTGAACTAGAACTGAAGTAGAACTGAACAAGAACTGAACTAGAA
>NW_025808520.1:0-1763 GCF_022045245.1 Lucilia cuprina
AACTAGAACAGAACTAGAACAGAACTAGAACAGAACTAGAACAGAACTAGAACAGAACTAGAACAGAACTAGAACAGAACTAGAACAGAACTAGAACAGAACATGAACTAAACTAAAATTCGACTAAAACTCGACTAGACTGTGTTCCGCACGACGATTAGCAAAGCAACCCACCTATATTTCATTATTTTGTCTGGTCAGTGATACTGTAGTCATTCTGCTGCTGCCAATGACTATAATGCCCATGGCTGATTATTGTATTTGTGTGGTATAAAAATATTTATAATTTTTATAGCAACTGGCCTGCTAAATGATGGTTAATGTTTATGTTGGTAATGTGGAATTTCAATTCAATGATTGTGCATATCAGAGGTTTTTGATATTTTATATTTATTTTTAAATACTTTTTTTGTTTTGTATAAAGTTGCCACTATTATTTGGTGCGTTTTTTGTGGTCAGTATTAAGGGACCTATTAATGAAATAGTTTGTGTAATAAATATGTATGTATATGTTTGCATATTAAAGATAACAACTTATGTATATTTAAAGGGCGAAAAAGCACAAAACGATAAAAGTTGTAAATATTTATATTTTTTTACAATAAAAATAGATAAAATAGTTTTTAATTTACTAAACCACATAGTATTTAAATTGAAGAAATGAACTGTTAGAAAAAAGTCGTAAAAAATATGTTTAAATATTAACTTTTTAATATTTATTTTTGCAAGCTGCTTAAAATTATATATTTTCATATTTATAGAAAAAAATAATAAACTTTACAGTTTCAGCTTAACTAACTTAAACAGCAAGCGAAAATCTTTTATTTTGAATATACATTTTTCATTTGTTAAGGATTTTTTTTAAATCTTTAATAAACCTAGCAGATGGTTTGCTTGCAAAGATGTTAAGTAGTGTGGTGGGTACTGATGGTTTTTGTTTAATACTTATATCCTACTTCCACTACCGGATGAAATTTATATAGATTTAAAGTTGTTGCATGATTGTAGTGAGAAAAAATAGGTAACATCATCATGAACAAGTAATAATATCTTTATTTTAACTCGTTTCTTTTTTCTGTGTGCATGTAGCCAAGTATGAGATAAAAACCATATGTCCGGTATATAAAAATTTATAACCATGGACATTGGCAATACAGCAAAAAAAAAAATGAAATAAACAAAAAGGTAACACACGATTATAACCGATACTTACCCACTATATCCATGTGTGGGTAGAAATATGAAACAAGCTGCAAAAAAAGTGAAATAAAGGATAACAGCAAAAATTATGAGGCGAAAAATTGCACAAAAAACAACTATAATACCAAGAATATTGAAATATTTTCAGGGAAGTATAAAAATATAAGAAAAATTGGGTCATAGTTTGTGTTGTCTTCTTTTTGACACTCATAAAATATGAACCCACAAACGATAGGGAGCATGTAACACGAACAGAAATGTGTAATATAAAATCTGATTATTGGGGTTTTATAAAGTTTATAAATATTTACCTGGATATAATACAAATTTTTCCATAAAAATATAATACCAAAAATATCAACGGTAAAAAGTGGATGTTAGGTTTTAATATGTTATTCCCAAAGGTTTCTCAAACCTTAAAAAAAGGTTTAACTAGAACTGAATTAGAATTGAACTCGAACTGAACTAGAACTAAACTAGAACTGAACTAGAACTGAACTAGAACTGAACTAGAACTAAACTAGAACTGAACTAGAACTGAACTAGAACTGAACTAGAACTGA
>NW_025808521.1:0-1476 GCF_022045245.1 Lucilia cuprina
TCAGTTCTAGTTCAGTTCTAGTTCAGTTCTAGTTCAGTTCTAGTTCAGTTCTAGTTCAGTTCTAGTTCAGTTCTAGTTCAGTTATAGTTCAGTTATAGTTCAGTTCTATATCTTTTGAAATCAACTTTTCCCCTCACCAATAAAATCCAGTATATGCTAAGTTTTAATTTTTTAGTTTTTTCTTCTTTTGAGTTTTGTTGTTGGCACTGGCAGTGGCGTTCTATAAAAAGAGTGTGCCTTATCTCTAAATTCAACATCATATTTTTCAGTATTTGATGTTTATTTTTCTCTTCTTCGTATTTTTATTCTGCTTGTTTTTTTCTTCTATTTTCTTTAGTTATGTTGAGTTTGAATTATTATTAAAGAATTTTTATTAATTTCAGTTTTTGCGTTATCATTCGTACACAACAAATTTTTTAGTAAAAAATAAAAAAAAATCATATTTATTTTTTCAAATTAATATAAAACAAAAAAAGAAAGCAAAGTGTGTTGAAAAGTGTTTAGTTTGAAGAAGAGTAAAAAGTGTTTATAAAGAGCAAAAGTATAAATAATAAGGTCAGTGTCAATTTAAATCTTTAATATGGAATTCAGAATTTTTAATAAAATACCAAGCAAAATGTAATAAAAAACAAATAATGAAAGGTGAAACAAATTTGATGTTTTCAAAAAAAAAAATTATTCTAATTACAGTTCCGAAATT
The DNA here is from genome assembly GCF_022045245.1 of Lucilia cuprina. NCBI lineage: Eukaryota > Metazoa > Arthropoda > Insecta > Diptera > Calliphoridae > Lucilia > Lucilia cuprina. The sequence goes on from NW_025808521.1 coordinate 701, forward strand.
TTTCTAAACTTGTTATTTTGATAAATATAAGCTGAAAATAATTATGACCATTGTTTATCCATTGCAAAATGTGAAAGATGTAAATCAAAAACAGCTTCATAAAAATAACAGTTTTTTTTAGTCAGAACATATTTGTTAGGCTTTACTCATGAATTCCCATTTTTTAATAACCACGGTTATTATACAAGTTTAATAAATCATAAATTAGACTTGCGGTATATTGAGATTTTAAATATTTTTTTAATTTTTTGAAAGTTGTACACATAAATAAATGCTCGTAAATAACTGTTTATATATTTATACATTTTAAACAAGTTTGTAATTTTTTATTTTAATAATTTTTTCTGTTTTGTACATGTTAAACCTCAAAACATGAATGATTGGCATTAAATAATTAAAAATCACTCATACTTTTAAATGTAAATCATACACAAAGAATTTTTGTAGTTGTAGTTTTTGTTGTTAAAATATTATTTTACAAAACTGTTAATGATAAAACAAATGACTGCTTTTTTATATCATGATGTAAATTGTATTATTAAATAATAATAATTTCATTATTTTTTATTTGTCGAATTAATAGCACCGTTAGGTATTTTGCAAATATCTACTAGTAGTCAATTTTAAATGAAAATTGGAAATATTATCCTACTGAACTAGAACTGAAGTAGAGCTGAACTAGAACTGAACTAGAACTGAACTTGAACTGAACTAGAACTGAACTAGAACTGAACTAGAACTGAACTAGAACTGAACTAGAACTGAACTAGAACTGA
>NW_025808522.1:0-1515 GCF_022045245.1 Lucilia cuprina
ACTAGAACTGAACTAGAACTGAACTAGAACTGAACTAGAACTGAACTAGAACTGAACTAGAACTGAACTAGAACTGAACTAGAACTGAACTAGAACTGAATTACAACTAAACTAGAGCTGAACTAGAACATAACTAAAAGCTTAGATTTTTTAACTAATTTTATTGTTAATATAAATAACCTTTTGCAAATTTGCAAATCTCCATCTAATTTAATACGAGGTAAAATTAGAGCAAACTTTTAAATCCAAATCATATTCAGTTTATTGTGGCCATAAATTGCCAAAGAAATATACAATTTTGACAGCTTTTTTCAGCCTTCTTACCTCAAATGCAAAATGCTAGAAACCACAATATAAAGTATCAGCAAAATACAAAAAAGAAAGGTACACGCCTTCAAAAAGAATTTTCTAAATGTACTTGACAAGCATGCAATTGCCAGCGACGACGACTTTACCCCTTTTTTTCTCTAGTTGTTTTAGCCGTGGCTTCCTTTGTTGAATATTTTAAAAGGGAATTTAGTTTTTCTTTTGCTGTTCGTTTTTCCCTCGATTGTATTTAGAAATTCTGTTTTTCTTGCTGCAGCAAAAGCAGGTGGTTTTGTTTCGAATATTTTGCAAACTTTTTTTGCTGTTGTTAGTATTTTTAAATATACTCGATTCACTCACATACTACTTTATATAAATTTGGTTGGCTTTTATATCAATATGCAAAACTTTTTATTCTTTTTTCCTTAAAAAAAATAAAACAAAAATTGTCTTAACTTGTTAGAAATGTAATTGTATGTGTGTTAGTATGCTGGTAGTATGCTGGTATTTGCCTGTTTGTCTATATATTTTTTGGTATTTAGCCAAAAACAATAACTTATGTGTTGGGCAAAAAGGCATTAAAAACAATTGCATTTGGCAGTTTCGGGTTAAACACAATCATACAAAACAAGGCAAATTTTTGTATCTTTAATATTATGAGGTTTCAGCCTTTTTTTTTGCTCACTCTTTATAATAAAATTCCTTTTGGGGAAAAAAGATAACAAACGAGAAATATCAATTTGTCGAAAATTTGTTTTGAAAAGGTTCTTCAAGCATAAATGTTGTGGAGCAAAAAAACCAAAACGAAGAATGGAAAAGGAGAATATTTGGTGCAAAAACTTCCGGTAATTGAAATTCTTGCATTTTTTGGGGAGGTTGATTTTAATATTGCCAATAAGCATATCAATAATACAAAAAAAAAAAAAAAAAACTATCGAAATATTTGCGGCCAAGAAGAGAAAAAAAAAATAATTCATTTAAATGCTTTTTACACAAAAAATTATTATTATATAGAAACAACCAGAAAATTAGTTTAAATATAATTCATTTTAATCCAGTCGTGGTTTGTTTTAGTTCTGCTTTAGTTTTGTTCTATTTCTATTCTAGTTGTGTTCTAGTTCTGTTTTAGTTCTGTTCTAGTTCTGTTCTAGTTCTGTTCTAGTTCTGTTCTAGTTCTGTTCTAGTTCTGTTCTAGTTCTGTTCTAGTTC
>NW_025808523.1:0-1644 GCF_022045245.1 Lucilia cuprina
TATAGACTAGACTATAGACTAGACTATAGACTAGACTATAGACTAGACTAGAGACTAGACTATAGACTAGACTATAGACTAGACTGTAGACTAGACTATAGACTAGACCATAGACTAGACTATAGACTAGACTATAGACTAGACTAGACGAGAGACTTGTCTATAGTCAACACTATAAACTAGACAATATTCCATAGTCGAGATTATAATCTATACTAGACAACTGGCAGTGTTAGGCTATAAACAATGTAAGAGACCAGACTATATACAATCCCGCGGTCTGCACTACACCATAGACCAGATTTTAGTACGGACTATAAACTAGTCAAGATTATAATCTCTATACTTAACTATATGGATGACTATGGACTTTTCTTTCAACACTTTGCCGTTTGAGTTAAAAACCTTGTATATACCAAAATCTCTGAATATTTAATTTCTTATCATTAGACTTAATTAAGAAAAAAAAAAACACATAACATTGATTTGATTTCATATTCTTAGTTTTTCTATTTGAATAACTGTTTCTTCGTAGTTCTTGCCATTAAATACATTTTCTGTTCTATTGGGTAAATAATGTTTTAATGTTACATTCAAGAGTGTTTTTATGGTTTGTTTATTTTCGTGATTATGGCCCTTTACGTCTAGCAAACGCTGATAACTGGCAGCAATTCTAAGAGGGAAGTAAAAAACGGTAAATACTAACTGCTGTTACTGTATTAGTTTTATATATTTTAATAAAATACTAATTGAACTTCTTATGGCATAAAAGTTCTATTCAAGCAGTTTAATTTATTTTCATTTTATTTCTTGACTTCTTTAGGTTGTTTTTTGACAGTTAATTTTCATAAGGTAAATATTTGATAGAAGATAACGATGATGATAATAATGATAAACGGAAACACATCACTGTCATCGTTGGGACCAGAGGAAATCATACTTAAGTTAGTATATGCCAACAGGGGGAGTCAGTCTCTCGTGTAATTTTGATATTTTGTTGCAGTTTTTTTTAAGTATTTCAAACTGAAATTATCTTATAAAACTAAATGAGAAACATTATTAATTAGAGGTATAGAAGTCTTCTACTTTTTTAAAGACAACGTAATATGCATAAGAATTAATTGAAATTAAGAGAAAGTTTTATTTTTGTTTTTCAGAATTTGTTGTTATAAATGATTTTCCCCTCTGCAGTTGAGGCAATTAAATTTCAATTTATTTAATTTATTATTTTTGTTAGACTTTACAAACTTATCTGGTTGCTGACAGTAGTAATTAAATGAACATTAGATGAAAAATAAAAGATTCGTTTTGTAAATGATGGACAGGTGGGAAGTTATGTACTGTTATTAGTTTACAAAAATATTTTAAACCATGACCCAAATATATTTGTTTTTAGAGGTTATTATATAAACAACTTTGAGGAGATATGCTGCATTGAATGCTTAATGGTCTGGAAGATTATAATGAGTTTAAGCAAAATTTAAAAAGTTTCTGTTATATTCTCTCTTTTTTGAAGAAAATGCTTGATATATTTTATTGTTCAGTTCTAGTGCAGTTCTAGTTCAGTTCTAGTTCAGTTCTAGTTCAGTTCTAGTTCAGTTCTAGTTCAGTTCTAGTTCAGTTCTAGTTCAGTTCTAGTTCAGT
>NW_025808524.1:0-1776 GCF_022045245.1 Lucilia cuprina
CTAGAACTGAACTAGAACTGAACTAGAACTGAACTAGAACTGAACTAGAACTGAACTAGAACTGAACTAGAACTGAACTAGAACTAGAACTAGAACTGAACTAGAACAAATTATTTTTCAGTGAAAGTTATAGCCCATTTTTTGTTCCAGTTCATCCAAAAAGTTTAAGAGAATAGCAAAGAAAAAAAAAACAAATATTTAGGTTACAAATTTGTTCAATATTTTGATGGCACGTTTTTAACTTTTCAACTGAACTAGAACAATACAACTTTAAAATTTCCTATTTTTGTAATTATTAATAAGCGATATAAACAAATTATATATCAGTGATAGTTAAGCACATTTTCTCTTCCAGTTAATCTAAAAAGTTATTTAGGTTACAAATTTGTTTTATATTTTGATGGCACGTTTTTAACTTATAGTTTTAAAACTAAAAAATCATTAATTTTTATTGCCTTTAACTTTAGCAACATTTTACTCGAAATGCATTTATTTTGCAACACATTTATAGACCCAACAAAAAATTTCCATTTCAATGCTTATTTTTCTACGATTTTTGCAATTAAATCGTATATAATTGTTCAGTCAGGCGCAATGTCAAGCTGAACGTGTATCCAATGGTCATTAAATGCAACACATGGAAAAACAAGAAAAACCTTTTTTTTACATCGAAATGGACAGATTTAAAAACATCAAGTATCAAGTTGACAAAATATTACAAATAACAGTTTATTTTGAGAAAAAAAAAACGATGTAAAACCAAAGTGGAAAAAAATATACGAAACAATGTGTTGGCAACATTGTGTTATTAATACCAGTGAAATGTGTTTTTAAAAAGAATTATTAAAGTTCAACGAATTTGCCTTTAAAGGTCAGTAGTTAGTAGAAAGTGTGTAAATTATTTTTATAAAATAATTGAAGCCTTAATTGATGTGCTATTTGAATGTTGATTTTATATTTTTATTTTATCAACTTGATAATGACAGGTTTTTATTAAGATTTTTTAAATGCATTGATTAAAACAAACATTTTAAAAATTTATTTAACTTTAATTATTTGCTCTATATTCAAACTTCAAAATAAATGAATAAATCAAAGCAATCATAAGTTTGAAAAGCAAGTTAAAAAATTCAATATTTTCAAACAAACTATTTTAAAATGATATGTATGTTGGTACACCTATTAACATCGTTTGAATAGCCTTTTTATATTTATTTCAATCAATTATAAAAATTTTGAAGCTTTAAATTAATATCTTACTAGTTGCTTATATATAAGTATTTGCGTTGCATAAAATCCTTTTTGCTTGTTTATAGTGAATCCTTTACGTGTAACTGTTAATGGCAAATTTCAAATAGTAACAAAGGATTTATGTAAACGCTTCATTGATGTCGATATTTTAATTAGTTTTGTTTAAAGATGTATATCTATATGTGTGTGTGTGCGAATAAGCGTGTGTGTGCGTCAGTTCTGTGTAAAATTGAGTGTGTTTATCGAAATGGAGCTAATTAATAAACTCACATATAAAGAAGATTTTAATCCCTTTTGTGTTAATTAGTATAATGAGGGTTATGCTATCGATATTTTTGTAATATTCAGTAGGGGAGTACAAAATTTTATCTGATTAAATTTAATCTCATAAAATGAGACTAACTAACTAACTAAATTACTAAATTACTAAATAACTAAATAACTAAATAACTAAATAACTAAATAACTAAATAACTAAATAACTAAATAACTAAATAACTAAATAACTAAATAACTAAATAACTA
>NW_025808525.1:0-1118 GCF_022045245.1 Lucilia cuprina
TAGTTTATAGTCTAGTCTATAGTCTAGTTTATAGTCTATAATATAGTGTAGTCTATGGTATAGTTTATAGTCTTGTCTAATGTCTAGTCTATAGTCTAGTTTATAGGCTGGTTTATAGTCTAGTCTATAGTCAAGTCTATAGTAAAGCCTATTTGTAATCTAGTTTGTAGTCCAGTATATAGTCTATAACTTTTTTTTGTTATAAGATTTAAGGGAAAACATTAGCCTATTTTTATAATCTATATCTATGAAACAATTAATGAACATTTTTGTTAATACTTATAAGATTATGTAAATGTTTTGCGCAAAAATTTCCTACTAAAAGACTATACAAATGTAAAAAAAAAAAACATTTTAATTACAAAATCACCTGCTGTGTAGCTAAAAATTCCCTACTTTTATAGTAATAACGAATTGAGAAGAAAATAGAATTGTTTTATGTTTAACGTGCTCAATGATGCAAAGAAAATTTTTTTGTAGCATACATAAGGGGATTGGCCCAAAAATAAATAAATTAAAATATATGAAGTCAAATATTAAAGTTAAATTTGAGATATTTGCAAATATTGCATTATTTTTTATCTAAACTTAATTAACTTGTTTTATTATCCAAACTAATATAATTCAGTAATATTTTCGTGCTTTTAATAACAATTTAATGTCATATTATTTTAATCAGCTATTTTTTTGTTTAATAATATTTTATTATTTATTTCGTATTATTTGATAAAAATGAGAAATCAGTTTAATTAAAAGTTTAATTTATTGCTGATTGTTGATAATTTATTTGATGTCTGCATGATAGACAGTTTAATTCTCACACCTTTTAATGCAAACTATTGAATTCCCAGTAACAGTATGAAGAGCCAAAAAGTATAAAAGGAAGGGTAACCACAGTTTTTAATCAATAACAAGTAAAGGACGACAAAAACATCAATAAAACATGAAAACCTTGTGAAAAATTTATGTAAAAAATTACTGAGTTTAAGCAGGCCATTAACAGGGATAATAATTGTTCAGAATTGAACACGCATTTATTTATGTTTAATTTTGTTTAAGTAAAATAAGAAAGATCATAAATTATAAGTTCAAGTGCATGGGTTAGGTCATAAAAAATA
>NW_025808526.1:0-1520 GCF_022045245.1 Lucilia cuprina
AGTCTATTCTATAGTCCAGACTATAGTTTATTCTATAGTCCAGACTATAGTCTATTCTATAGTCCAGACTATAGTCTATTCTATAGTCCAGACTATAGTCTATTCTATCTTCCAGATTATAGTCTATTCTATAGTCCAGATTATAGTCTATTCTATAGTCCAGACTATAGTATATTCTATAGTCCAGACTATAGTCTATTCCATAGTCCAGACTATAGTCTATTCTATAGTCCAGACTATAGTCTATTCTATAGTCCAGTCTATAGTTTATTCTATAGTCCAGACTATAGTCTATTCTATAGTCTATTCTAAAGTCCAGACTATAGTCTATTCTATAGTCCAGACTATAGTATATTCTATAGTCCAGACTATAGTCTATTCTATAGTCCAGTCCATAGTCTATTCTATAGTCCAGACTATATCTATTCTATAGTCTAAACTATAGTCAATTCTATTGTCCAGACTAAAGTTTATACTCATTAGTATAGTTTGTACTATAGTCGAGAATATAGTTTAAACTATGACCCAGATAAATATATTTCAAACTGTAGTCAGTATGTCTAACTTTATCTAAGGTTTCATTTAATTAGAACATATTCTGTCTTAATGACAAAATTACTATATAAACTTTTTAATATAAAACTTTTCAAAAATAAATTGATTTAATAGCCACTTCTTTTCCTACGACCAATTCAACCATATAATTTCCTCTTGTTTAACATCGTCCTTTAAATACAATAATCTTGAAAAACAAAGCTTAAAAGAAAACAATACTAAAATTAAAAAAAAAAAAATAAAAATTGTTTTACATCACCACTTTTGTTATATTACATACCAGCTTATGTATGCAAGCAATTTTCAGCATTTATCCACCAACATACACAATGCTCTATAAAATAAATGCAAATCAGTTTAAGCACTAACAAGTTGCAACTATAAATGGATGTACTATAGTAAATGAAACAATGCTATACACACATACATGCATAAAATAAAAAGCGAACATAAACTTTAACACTTCCACTTTCAATGAATGACAAAGAAAAGTAAAACTAAAGAGGAAATATCTCTGCGACTCGCCGATATTCATAAACTGCCCTTTTTAATATACATGTACGACTTACTTGAAGCCAGTGGACAATATTTATACAACATTTACATTTTTATGTGTATTTGAACATCGAATGTATGTGTATGTGTGCAAGTACATGCAATTCCGTTGGCGCTTCTTTTGTTGTTGACCACTACCACAAAATAATATCAACAATGAACGCTCAAGTTTGACTTTGGTCGCAGAAACAATGTATAATGGAACCAACGAAAATATATAATGGAACAAGAACTGTACTAGAACTGAACTAGAACTGAACTAGAACTGAACTAGAACTGAACTAGAACTGAACTAGAAATGGACTAGAACTGAACTAGAACTGAACTAGAACTGGACTAGAACTAAACTAGAACTGAACTAGAACTGAACTAGAACTGAACTAGAACTGAACTAGAACTGAACTAGAACT
>NW_025808527.1:0-1015 GCF_022045245.1 Lucilia cuprina
TTGCCATTTGTTTTGGTATATAATTTGTTGCATAATATATTTTTAGAAAATGGCTAATTGGATAGATCGGTAGAATTATTTTAACAGCTTTAAAAACGCGGTATTTTGGGGTTCCGATATGGCTACAAATAACATTGACAGTTTTCACGCTATGAAAATCATTATGATTGCACTTTAATATGGTATATCATTTGTAGCATAATGTATGTTTTTACAAATTGGTCAATTTGATAGATCGGTAGAATTATTGTTCTATAATGAACAAACGCAGTAATCTGAGGTTCCGCCATGGTTGCAATTAACTTTGGCAGTTTTCGTGCTAGGACAGTCGTTTATGCACCATTTTAAAACATTAAAATTGCCATTTGTTTTGGTATATAATTTATTGCATAATGTATTTTTAGAAAATGGCCAGATGGATAGATCGGTAGAATTATTTTCCCAGGTTTAAAAAGGCGGTAATTTGAAGTTCCGATATGGTTGTGAATTACTCTGACAGTTTTCATGCCATAACAATCATTTATGTATCATTTTAAAGCAATATGATTGCACTTTAATTTGGTATATCATTTGTGGCATAATGTGTTCGTCTAAAAAATGGTCAATTTGAAGGATCGGTAGAATTGTTGTTCTATGTTAAAAACACTGTGATTTGTGGTTCCGATATGGTTGCAAATAACTTTGACAGTTTCATGTCATAACAATCGCTTATGCATCATTTTTAAGCATTACAGTTGCACTTTGTTTTGGTGTACAATTTGTGGCACAATGAATTTTTACAAAAATTGGATAGATCGGTATATTTATTGGTACAGGTTTAGAAATGCGGTAATTTAAGGCTCCGATATGGTTGCATATATGATTTATAGTTTTCATGTTATAGCAGTGGTTTATATATGTTTTTATCGCATTATAGTTGCCATTTGTTTTGGTATATAATTTGATGCATAATATATTTTTAGAAAATGGCTAATTGGATAGATCGGTATAATTATTTTCACAGCTTTAAAAACGC
>NW_025808528.1:0-1241 GCF_022045245.1 Lucilia cuprina
TTCAGTTCTAGTTCAGTTCTAGTTCAGTTCTAGTTCAGTTCTAGTTCAGTTCTAGTTCAGTTCTAGTTCAGTTCTAGTTCAGTTCTAGTTCAGTTTTAATTCAGTTCTTGCTCAGTTCTAGTTTAACAACAAAATTCTCTTACAAACTAATACTCTATAAATCTATAATAGTAACATTTTATATAATAAATATCACCAATATTGCCAATGCAAGCACTTTCTTCCTCCCAGAAAATCATTTAACAAATCGTGTTGCAATTAGGCGAAAGAAAAGGGGAGCCAAAAATTTTGCGCCTAAATACTTCTAATGAACCAAATTAAATTCTAATAGCACAAGCATGACAAGAAAAAAAACATCCTAAATGAAAATAATTCCTTTATTTATATTTAATTAAGTACTTGATTGGCCGTCCTACTACCAACACTAATATTACTGGTAACCAAATACACATGCCACCACACCTTATAAATCTTAATTTCAAACAACATCAAATACCCCAGAACCGAAAAAAACAAGCAATGTCCTTTTCTTTGGTTTGTTAATTGCTTAAGCTTCTGTTTTCTCAACAAAACGTGTATGTGAGTAAAAATTAAATTTTTAGTGCCAGTATTTAACAACACACTCGTTTGCTCATTAGTATTCAATATTTGCATGAAGTGCATTAATTTGCCGTAACCAGTGATTTGAATATTTTTCATTTACCATCAACTACAACAGCAACAAAGCAACCATTTTATTTTATAACAATTATTTATTCATTCGTCCGTCTTTATGTCCGTCTGCTTATTCATTTATTTATTCTTCTCGTTTTATTTTAGTTGGTTCGTTTAGTTAATTTTTCGATACAACAATCAACACTTAAATGAAGGACATAATTTTACATTGTATTCAAAAAGAAATATAGCCAGTACAAAAGCAGATAAACAAAAAAAACTTTGGCAAATAAGAATTATTGCTTTTCATGTTTATACACGACACACACACTCTTGTGCACCCACACTCGTTGTCACTTGTAGACACTTGGCATTCACTGGAAAAAAAAACAGGACCAAGCATAAAATAAAATAAGAATAAAGCATGATGTCCTTAAATTTGATTCTACTTGGGCACCCTATAGCCTATACAAAAAGGAAAGATAACTAGAACAGAACTAGAACAGAACTAGAACAGAACTAGAACAGAACTAGAACAGAACTAGAACAGAACTAGAACAGAACTAGAACAGAACTAGAACAGAACT
>NW_025808529.1:0-1444 GCF_022045245.1 Lucilia cuprina
AATGACAAATTTTGCTAATACAATAGCATTTTAAGTCTTTATTTTAATACGAGGATGACATTAAAGGCTAGTACTTAATACGTTAGATTACTAATAAGGGGTTAGGTGAGTACTTACTACGATCGCCTTTAAATAGGGAATTAAACAAGTAGTTATACCCTACATCATTATAGTGGGGATGGTATTATGCGTTTGTGCTGAAAGTGATTCGGCTCGAATCACTTTCTGAGTCGATTTAGCTATGTCCGTCTCTCCGTCCGTCTGCCCTTCTGTCTGTCTGTTTGTCTGTCTGTCTGTCTGTCTGTCTGTCTGTCTGTCTATCTGTCTTTATGTCTGTGTGTCCATGTAAACTTCGTGCGCATGCTACAGTTCGCAATTTACAAGATAATTTAATAAAATTTGGTTCACCTAGCCCCCATACAATCATTTTTGTATTATCCACTTTTTTAACATACTGACTGGTGTAGGGATCATATAATCGGCAATATCCGATTTGTTAAAAACAAAGCTTGAAAACAACATGTCAAAAGTAAGCACTTATATAATGTATTATTTGTAAGACGTCACCAAACTCATTCTAAGTAACACAGTAGTTGTTAAGGTAGTGTGTTTGAAAAATAAGTAGTTGAGTTAGTATTAGTCATTAAAACAACATGTCAAGGATAAAAAGTAAGAACTTACATAATGTATTATTTGTAAGACGTTACCAAACTCATTCTGAGTAATACAAATTATATGGGGTTGTTATTTACAAGTAAGTATTTCAGTAAGTGTAAGTATAAGTTTTTGCTGGGTTTCTTTTCCCTAAATTTAGTCACAAACGATTTAACAGTAAATAAGCAATGAAAATACGACGCAGAGTGATAGAGAGAGAGAGAGAGAGGAAGAGAGAGTGGTAGACAAAAACATAAAGGAATTCCCTTTTTAATAGAAAACTAATTTAATTCAATTTATTGTGTGAAAATTTTTGGGTGTTTTCCAAGAATTAAATACAAGCAACATATAAGACCAAAAAAGCCTTAAGAGACGAAAGAAAAGAAACAAAAATAGAAAACATATTATTATTATTAACACGTGTATAATGCCACTTGACATAAAGTAAGAAAATCTTTATAATTTATTTTCAAAAAAAAAAAAAAAAAACAGCATTAAACTCAGTTTTGCTTTTGCTTTTTTAAAACAGTCACATTTTCTTTTTAACTGCCGTTAAATTAATTTTGTTATTATAATTTTCTATTATACTATTTTTCCGTTACTTTCACAACAAAACGTTAAATGTCAAAAACTGTTTTTTACCATCACACACATTGTCGCTCGCCTTCCTGCTCTCTTACATAATTTAAGATTAATCAATCACTAAATAAAACAAATAAACAAATAATTTAACAAATTTAACTCAACACGCTACTTTTTTGTGTTTATATTTGATTCGACTTTTATTTCT
>NW_025808530.1:0-1969 GCF_022045245.1 Lucilia cuprina
TATAGACTAGACTATAGACTAGATTATAGACTAGACTATAGACTAGATTATAGACTAGACTATAGACTAGACTATAGACTAGACTATAGACTAGACTATAGACTATAGTCTAGACTGTAGACTAGACTATAAACTAAACTATAGTGGGCCTAGAGATGGTCTTTAAACATTCATGTAACATTCATGATTCTAAAGATCTCCTTTCTATCTGCCCATAATATATTTTTATAAATTGCAACTTGTGCAATTTTACCTTCAAGTTGTCTGTTGTTTTTTGTTTTGATGCTTAAGTGTTTTATTGTTGGATTACTTGTATGTTTTAATACTTTTTTCTCAATTTTTGTCAGTATTTTTTTATGTTTTTGTCTTGTATTTTCTAAATAAAAAAATGTACGTATTTTATGTTTAAACATTTTTAGTAACTTTATTTTATTTTTATTTTAAAATGTGTCAAAAACTTAACATTTTTCTAACATTAATTTACAACTAGAAAAGTGATTTAAGTACATATTTCAATTTTCAACTTCTTTAAAATAATTTGAAAGGATTTTTATAGAAATGAATTTGACAGAATGTTTTTAAGTGGAAATTTTAATTTAAATTGAGAATTTTTGCTAAATTAAGAGAGATTTAAGAAACAAATTAAACAATTAGAATAAATTTGTTTAGTGCAAACATTTTTTTTATTGAATTCTCAAATCTTTTTTAAAATAAAATTTAATATTATTATTGCATTATTTGAAGGCAAGAGAATTATGACATTAAGCTCTTTTGATAAAGTGATAACTAATTAATCATTATATAATTTCAAAAATTTCATATGTATTCATTAAAAATGAATACAACAATATACATTTTGTGTAAACATACAATTTAAACTTTGAATACAAAAAGTCCTTGTAACTTATTTGAACAAACTCTAAATAAGTTTATTAAGAAATAAGTGAAGTATTTGTTATATGCGATAGGTACAATATTGTTTGACAGTCTTACAAAATCTTTACAATAGAGTACAAAGAAAAAACATACATGTAGCAAAACACATACATACATACATACATAAATACAATTACATTTACAAAGTTCAAGAAAATACACACACATAAATAAGAAAAGAACTTTAGAATTTAAGTGGATTGATGTGTTACTGCCCAGCAGTTCAGGGGTACAATCTCAAACTAGCTTTTTAACCTTCATCCACATTCAAGACTAAACAATGGACTATATAATAGACTAAATTGCGTACTATTCTAAATATAAACTAGCTTATAGAAAAAACTCTGGACTTTATACTATGTTATATATTTGACTATAGACAGGACTAGGTTAGGTTAGGTTGATAGGAGGATGTATACTACATCAAATCCGAAGAAATACACCTTATCATGAAAAAAAAAAAAACACGGAACTGACTGAATTATTTTTCAGAACGTAATTCCTAAGAATCTTCCAATCAGTGTTAGTTAGGAATGTTATTTCCGGAATAACATCACTTCCAAAATACTTGGATCTAACTTCGACGAATGCCTGGCAGTGGCAAAGAAAGTGCTCCAGAGTTTCACTGTCCTCTCCACATGCTCTACATTCGTCTGAATCCGCACGTCCAATTTTGTATAGATGTGCACGTAATCCTATGTGTCCACTCAGAATACGTACCATCATACTAACCTTAGACATGCTCATTTTGAGGAGATTTCTCGTCTTGCTCTCATCAGGGTCACCCCATAGAATCTTCGTGGTTCTACCCACTGTTTCATCATTATTATAGACAGGACTAAGGACTAGACTATGGATCTATCTAGACCATATACTACATTATCAACTTAACAATAAACTATAGACTAGAAAATATACAAGACAATATACTATAGACTAGACTATAGACTAGACTATAGACTAGACTAAAGACTAGACTATAGACTAGACTATAGACTAGACTATAGACTAGACTATAGACTAGACTATAGAC
>NW_025808531.1:0-1761 GCF_022045245.1 Lucilia cuprina
GAACAAATGTAATAACCGCTAGGTTAATTCTTGATATACAAGCCTACAGTTGACATTTATAGCACTGTATATAAGCGCAAAAGTTCTTGGAGGATATTTTTATACACCTAACGATACATTATTTGTTTCATTTTTCAAAATTTTCCATTATTTCTTTACTTTTATTTATTATATTAAGATTCATTTTGTATCTAAAATTTCAACAATGCATTTCCGAGAGCAATGTTCAAAAATAATAGGTCGTGTTTAACTTTTTTCCAATCCTATTCATAAAAAATCCAGAAATTTTCATGTTTTTTTTGATATTTATAATACAGTACTCTGTAAAGCACTGAAGTCACTACACTAAAAACAGTAAAAAATTTTACAAACTTTTCATTCAGTGCATGGAATGCAAAAACGCAAAATGAAGTAGTGTTAGTGTGGAAAGAAAATTTTACGCTCTGCCGATGTGTGAATTAATTAAAACCGTGACATATTTAAAAATTAATTAAAATTTAAAAAGTTGATAGCTGGGTAAATTAAAAGAAAAAACAAACTTTGAAAATTTATTTTGAACTAAAATAAAAAAAAAAACAAGTAAGAAGTTATAGTCGGACGAGGACGACCATATAATACCCTACACCTGTATAAGAATAAAATGTGATTTAGTTTTCATAATAAAGCATTTAAGTGGAATTGTACCTTGCCTCAGATATACTGTTTAACAAAACTGTGGATATTTAAGTAAAACTTTGATGGCGGCTTTTTAGAGGGGCTAAGATCAAATGAGGCCCTATAATAAAGTTCATCAGGGTCATCAAGACTAGTATAAAACTGGGTTTTGCAACTTTTTTCGAGATACGAGTATATTAAATATAATTATGAGCTTAAAAGCACTATTTGGTGGGTTCAGTTCTATGGGGCCTAGGTGAAATAATGGACCTATGTTAACTATTTTCAATATGCTTCGTTTACAGTGCCATAAAATATTATGTACCAAATTTCATTGAATTATCTCCAAAATTGCGACCTGTAATTTGATTACAAGGTTTACAAGCTCTATTAGGGGGTTCAGTTGTCTGGGGGCTATGTGAAATAATGGACCAATGTTAATCATATATAGTTAATTCCTAACACTACTTATTTTCTATAAAATAATCTGTCATATCGGTATACATATCCAGAAGGTAATATAAGCCCTTAAATCTTCCTCGTTTTGAGATGATAGAGTTTCATAACAAATCCATGTTTTTCGCATAGTTGAAAGAACAGGATCAGAAGATAGAAGTAAACTATTAAAAATATCTTCATTCTGTGATTGGCTGGAGCATTTTCTTGAGCTGAAAAGTTGAACATGCTTAAAATCTCGATTCCTCGCTTCCTGGGCTTCTTCTGTTAACTCTCCAAGTGGAAGAATATTCGATTCAATTATTATTTGACCATGACACAATACTTTGTGTACTGTTGGTGTTAGTTCCCTCCATGGATACAGAGATACAAGTAATTTAGAAATTTCAGATGTATATTCCCCAAATCGATTTCCATTAATTTTATGTTTACTATTCAGTGCCATTAAAATAGTGTTAACTCTTCGAAGCAACTCCTTGTCGATTCCAGTTATTTTTGAAGTAATTTCAAAATCACGAAACCGTAGTACAAACCGTCATGTGTACTACCGCAACTTGGAAGTGGTTTGTCGATGTTTAATCCCATCTGAACTTTAAATTCTTCTTGGATTCTGCTTTTTTCCGCAGCTTTAGTAAGATTCTCTGGCACACT
>NW_025808532.1:0-1864 GCF_022045245.1 Lucilia cuprina
GTTCTGTTCTAGTTCTGTTCTAGTTCTGTTCTAGTTCTGTTCTAGTTCTGTTCTAGTTCTGTTCTAGTTCTGTTCTAGTTCTAGTTCTGTTCTAGTTATGTTCTAGTTTTATTCTACTTCTTTTCTAGTTCTGTTTTAGATCTGTTTTTGTTTCCTTTTATTTTAGTCACTCTGTCTCCCACTGTTTTCATAAATACACACACAACTTTATTTAGCATAAATATTTTATTACTCTGTTACCGTATTATGTAAAATGAACAAAATTTATTGAAAATTCTTTTTTGTAACGGAAAAATAAAAAAAATGTTTTTGCTATGTTTGTTAAATAGAAAGGAAATAGGTAAAAATAGAATGAAAGGGTCAAATGCCTTTTAGTCATGTTTAAATGAATCCACAAAAATGTCACTATCAATGGAAGAGAAACGCAAGTGTTATCCTTATTTATTATTAATTTTTTGGAGTACATTTTAGACAACCTTCGGAAAACATGAAAACATCGATTTACAAATACAAAATTTGAGAGATTTTGGGAAAATTTTATAGCAATTTATATGTTTTATAAATGAAAATAAAGAAAATCTTTTCATGACGCGTTTAAATACAATATTAAAATTTCAAATAAATTAATTATGAAGTATTAAATAATTTGTGTCCTTTTTCCTTTCGCATTCGAAATATTGTATTAAAAACATTACCATTTTGCAGACATGCAAAGCGTGTTTAAGGAAAATATATTTTTAAATCAAAAGGCAATTATAAGTTACTTATTTTAGGTTAAATATTTAAAACAAAGGAACAACTCCCCCTTTCGTTTGAGTTGTGTTTCAATTCCATTACGTTTCTAAATAAATTTAAGTCCAGTTTCGTTATTGTCTTCCTATTTATTTGTCACACTGTCACGCAACTTCATTTTACATTAATTTTTAAATACTCTTATCGTTTTATACAAAATGAACAAAATTTATTGAAAAGAGAACTATTTTTTTCAATTGGAAAAAAAAAATTTTAATTTTTGTTTTCAAATACTTTACACAAGTTCCCTTAAGTACAGGAAACAAAAATGGGGAAAAATTATTTTACAATAATACACAACTGACACAACCTTTGTATGACTCATTTTGAAATAAACTCCATATAAATGTCATCAGTATCAAAAGATAAATTTGTGTTCAAACTTTTATTTGCAAAAAATTGGTCTGAAAGTTTATATCACAGTATAAGGGCCGAAAGGGATAATCGTAAGAGAATAAATAATAGAAATCAATTGTTTTATTTACCAACAAAAAGGGGCTAAAATAACTTAAACAAACATTTAGTAAGAAAAAAAATTGCCAAATTTTTTAAAAGCTTAACATCTATAAAAGCTTAATATTTATAAAAGTAGTTAAATTAAAATGCTAATAGAAAATATTTTTTTAAGAATTTGTTAATATTTTTTTAGATAATTTAATCAAATAAATATTTTGTTTTCTCTAAATAAAACCCCAATAGTCAGAATAATTTTAATTTCAAAAAAAAACAACATTTGCTAAATTTGTTTTTAATATGGTCATGTACTTTGCACAATAAATGCAATTTGTATTAAAGCTTTTGCAAATGCTTTTTATAAACAGTACCCTATAGCAGGCAAATTTTACTGACTGAATGTTTAAAAGCAACTAAAAAAACAAGTTATTTTCTAGTTATGTTGTAGCTGTGTTATAGTTTTGTACTAGATCTGTTCTAGTTCTGTTTTAGTTCTGTTCTAGTTCTATTTTAGTTCTGTTCTAGCTCTGTTCTAGCTCTGTTCTAGTTCTGTTCTAGTTCTGTTCTAGTTCTGTTCTAGTTCTGTTCTAGTTCTGTTCTAGTTCTGTTCTAGTTCTGT
>NW_025808533.1:0-3370 GCF_022045245.1 Lucilia cuprina
CTGTCTGACCAATTTTAAGAATTTATTTTAAATGGTATAGTGTGTTGTCTGGCAAAGTGTTTGACTTTGTTTTCTTAAGTTTATATGCATGTGTCTCTTCTTTAACTTGTCCGTCCTTCTGTCTGTCTGCATGTCGTTTCTGTGTGCTCGTTAGTTAGATAAAATGAATTTTAATTTAAATGACATTTCATCCCAAAGGACACAATTTTATTTTAATAATATAAATTAAAATTTAACTTGTACTTCTTGTTGTTTTTTATGTATATTTACGACAATTCGCGTTTTTTCTTATCTAAACTCAGGGAAAACATAATAATTTATATGTAGACATGTGTAAGGTTTTTTTATTATTATTATTTTGCTTTTAGTGAAAAATTTGTAGAAAATAAATAGAGGAATGAGAAAATGAAAAGAAAGTAAAGAAAATGTTTTTAAAATTGAATTTAACTGTAAATTCAATTATAAGATAATAAAATGTTTTACAGTTTTCAAATTGATTTTCACAACAGTTTTGATAATCTTTATACATTTGAAGCAAATATTGTAAATTCTAAAAGAAATTCATACAAATTTAATTGCTTCGTTTAATGAAATAATTTTGTAGAACAATTTCTTTTAGAAATACAAGTATTTTACAAAAAATATTGTTATAATTTGTTTAAAAATTTAAAATAGATTCTGTGTCATATGGTTGATATTAATTATGACTTATATTTAGATATTAAATCATAACCTCAACAAAATTTTAAGATATTACACTGATTTAAAACCTAAATGCAAGCTAACAGTTAAGGCTTCCAAATTAATACCACATTGATTTATATTGAACTTAAGACGCTCTCAAAAAATCCTTTCTTGTTGTCAAGTGTTTATTACATTGTTTTCCGATGAAAATGATAACAATTCTTATTAACATATTACTTAAAGAATTTGCTATTTATTTAAATATTTTTGTTACATAAAAACTGAAACAATTTCCAAAGTACATAATTTTTTTAGGAAACTTCCACCTGTCTGTCATTGCTAAGTACCTTCTTTGTAACACTTTAACATACCAAAAATTTTTTTTGCAACTGATACTCTCATAAGAACTAAAAAAATGTAAATTAAATAAAGAAAATCAACAACAACTTTTAAATAAATAAAAAAATAAAACACAGCATCCTTAAATAACAAACATGGTTGTTTGTTTGCAAAAAAATCTTCTCAATTTTTTCTGAAAAATGTTATAGCAATTTATTTGATTATAAATTTCACTACTGTTGCTTTTATGCAACAATTTTTAACATAACATTTTTTTGCTGTTGTTGTTTTTGTTTGCAGCTGGCAACCAGAAAAGAAAAAAGTAAATGAATCCTTTTTGAATATGATAAATATGACCGCAATATAGTAAAAATTGGTGAAAAACAAAAACGAGAATAAATACAAAAAAAACTCAAACATAAAGGACAAAAAACCACAGACAAATTGCTGAGTAAGGACAACAACAACAAAAATAAATGCAGCAACAATATTGAAACAGTGGGGAAGAAACATTTTCAGTTATAGTTTAGTTCACTTTTAGTCCAGTTCTAGTTCAATTCTAGTTCAGTTCAAGTTCAATTCTAGTTCAGTTCTAGTTTAGTTCAAGTTCGGTTGTAGTTCTGTTTTAGTTCAGTTCTAGTTCAGTTCTAGTTCTAGTTCAGGTCTAGTTTAGTTTTAGTTCAGTTCTAGTTCAGTTCGAGTGCAGTTCTAGTTCAGTTCTAGTTCAGTTCTAGTTCAGTTCTAGTTCAGTTCTAGTTCAGTTCTAGTTCAGTTCTAGTTCAGTTCTAGTTCAGTTCTAGTTCAGTTCTAGTTCAGTTCTAGTTCAGTTCTAGTTCAGTTCTAGTTCAGTTCTAGTTCAGTTCTAGTTCAGTTCTAGTTCAGTTCACGTTCAGTTCTAGTTCAGTTCTAGTTCAGTTCTAGTTCAGTTCTAGTTCAGTTCTAGTTCAGTTCTAGTTCAGTTCTAGTTCAGTTCTAGTTCAGTTCTAGTTCTAGTTCAGTTCTAGTTCAGTTCTAGTTCAGTTCTAGTTCAGTTCTAGTTCAGTACTAGTTCAGTTTTAGTTTGTTTCCGTTCTGTTAGATCTGTTGATTTATATTACCCACTGTTTGTTATGCATGCCTGCATGTATTGGGCCAGTGAAACATTGAATAAAAAATAACTTTTCCAAACATACAAACATATTTAGTGATACTTGAACTCATCCATGGTCATTGGGAAATACAAATATGGAGCAATACAACATACGCAGCACTTACATACATAACCATAAAAAAAACAAACACGCATATGACTACCAACACAGACATATTTTCTCTTTACTATCCCTGGCATAAACAAGTAAAGTGCAGTTAAAGCAGCACTTAATCAAAGTGTCATATGCATCCTTAACCAAAAATACAGACAATATACGACACTCTCTCAAACACACGAATGCACACACACATATAGTCAAGGATACATTTGCTCTCTCTCATTCGCTGTGTTGTTTTTTTACATGTACGCATGCAATTATTTAAAAACAATCGCCACAAAGTATTTGTGGGGGAAAACTATGTTTGCCTGTATTGTTTTTGTTTTTATTAAAATTAATACAAATTATTAATAAAAATAACAATATGAGCTTTTTGTACACAAATATTTGCCAAAGAGCAAACAAATATTCTCCCTTAAGTTTGGGGAAGAAGGACAATTACTTTCAGCAAGAAAAAGTTTATTTTTGGATTTATTTTAATTGTTTTAAAAAAAAATTTATTTTAAACATTTAAGTAAAACACCTTGTAATTGTGTAATGTGGTAGTAAAAAAGAATATGTAATTAAATGAATTATTATCTGAAAGAGTGTTGTAACATTTTTAAAATAACGTTTGTAAATATGCATTCAAAATGAGAATTTTTAAACATATTTTTCCTCTGTCGATATGCCACAAATGTGTTGGTATTTCAAAATTTTCTTTTCGTTTACAAATAAATAAAATATTACAAATGTGATTAATGGTTTTCTATTTAGCTCTGCTGCGGCTGCATTTCATTATAATTTCAAGTAATTCTATTGCAATTTTCAGCTCTATAGGTTATGTAATGCGTGGGCATAATATTGCCAAAAAAATATAATGGTCATGTATAGAAAAATGTAAATATGTTGTGAAATAAACTTACAAAACTACAGTGAGGGGCAAAAGTATTTAAAATGTTGTTTCTTTTGATTTTCATCATACAAAATCTGTTATCCCTGACATAGGAAGATAGATAGACAGACAGACAGACAGACAGACAGACAGACAGACAGACAGACAGATAGATAGATAGATAGATAGATAGATAGATAGATAGATAGATAGATAGATAGAT
>NW_025808534.1:0-1040 GCF_022045245.1 Lucilia cuprina
GTTCTCAAATTATTTCAATTTAATAAACAGTTGAATTTCTTTACATTAGAAAAAGTGGACATAATTAGCAATTCGTGGAGAAAATTAGAAAAAAATTCCATGCTTTTTTCAACAACGTAATCAGATTTCACATAAACTCTGTATAAGTCGAAAAATTAAACAAACCATTGAAGAATGTGTCAAAAATAACAGCTGTATTTTTGTGAAATCTTAATTTTTTGACATTTTTCCTAATTTCTCAAAGGCTGTATCAAGAAAGTCAACAAAATATTGAAAATCAGTGATATTTAGATTTACTAAATATTTGATTTTTAGATATTAAAAAATTTTTAAAATTCAGAGTTTTCATAAAAACTGTAGAAAAAGTATACATTAGGGTTCTATATTTGAAACGAAAAGTCGACTTTTCAACTAAATAGTGAAATTTGCAAAATATTTCAATTTTTCAATTGAATTTCTGAAAATTATACAACTTTTAAAATTCAAAAGTTTCATAAAAACTATAAAAAGTTGACATAATTTACACTTCGTTGAGAAAATTAGAAAAATGTACAAGTTTCACAAAAACAAGTATAAGATAAAAATTAAACTTATATTTGAGGGATTTCTTTCAATTTAATAAACAGTTGAATTTCTTTATATTAGAAAATTGTTGAAATTCAAGGTTTCATGAAAACTATATATAAAAGGTGGACATAATTAGCAATTTGTTGAGAAATTAGAAAAAAAATTCCATTCTTTTTTCAGCAACTTTATCAGATTTCACAAAACTCTAGATAAGTCGAAAAAATAAGCAAATGATTGAAGAATTTGTCAAAAATACCAGCTGTGTGTTTGTGAAATCTTAATTTTTTGACATTTTTCCTAATTTGTCAAAGGTGGTATCAAGAAAGTCAACAAAATAGTGAAAATCAGTGATATTTAGATTTACTAAACATTTGAATTTTTAGATATTAAAAAATTTTTAAAATTCAGAGTTTTCACAAAAACTCTAGAAAAAGTAGACATTAGGGTTCTATAGTTGAAACGAAAAGTCGACT
>NW_025808535.1:0-2244 GCF_022045245.1 Lucilia cuprina
AGAAAATTTTGTCTTAGACATAAATTTCTTTAGAAAATTTTGTCTTAGACATAAATTTCTTTAGAAAATTTTGTCTTAGACATAAATTTCTTTAGAAAATTTTTTCTTTGACATAAATTTCTTGAGAAATACTTTAATATTTAAATTTATTACAATTTAACTTCTCTTTTAAACAATTTCTCTTTTTTGTACAAAAACCTTAAATTTCCTTTATAAAACCTTATTTAAGTTTATTTTTAGTAAATTTCTAATTGAATTTAAGAAACCGGTTTTACACACAAAAAAAGAACTGAAAAAACGTTAACAAAATTCAAAGCAAATTAAATTCTAATTAACATACATTAATTATAATCACAGCTTTGCTTTCACTTTCAATACAACACTGATAACAACATATTTCTAAACAAAAACAAATTTATGAAAAAAATCTAATATTAAACATTCATTAGAGAGCAGCTTAAATAAACAAATTAAAATATCAGTTAAAAGTCAATGACCTGCTAGGAGGGTCTAACTTATATTGAGACAAACAATTAACACCCATTAGCTATAGCAACTAATTTGTTTTGTCTACCGAATACTGAATTACAAGTATGAAATCTTTTAAAATTTTGTGCATTGGACTTACAAAACCTATTTAAGATGCTAAAAAGTGTTAAAATTTTTATTAACAAAAAAATTGCTTAGTTTTGTAATTTGATTACAATTTTTTTCTTGTTAGTTTGTTGTAAAATGAAACTTCAAGTAATTTCCTTATTTACATACATTCCAGCATTTTTCACCGATAATTATCTTGATAAATTACTCAAAAAAAAAGATTGCTTAGACACACTCATACGTGCAGCTAACGAATGCCTAGCATGTTAATTATGGAACCATGACCAAAAGTGTTATAAAGCTAAAATATTTAAATTAAGATGATAATTTTGAACAAGTGTTCATCGCTTTTTTTCTTTTGATAATAAACAAGCTAGATAATTCGATAATGGAAATTTTAAATAAAAATTTATGTCATGACAAAATTTTCTAAAGAAATTTAATGTCAAGACAGAATTTTTTTTAAGAAATTTGATGTCAAGACAAAATTATCTATAGAAATGTGTATCAAAACAAATTTCTCTATAGAAATGTAAAACAAGACAATATTTTCTGCGAAAATTTATGTCTAGATAGAATTTTTGATAAAAAAATTTATGTTAAGATAAAATTTTCTATAGAATTAATGTCAAGATATAATTCTCAATAGATAAATAGAATTTAAACCATAATTTCCAAAGAAATGTAAGACCCCTTTCTTTTTTTATAGAAATTTTATGTCAAGACATAATTTTTCTTATAGAACTTAATATCAAGATATAAAAATTGTATTCTGAGACAAATTTGTCTATAGAATTATGACAGCAAGTCAAAATTGTTTTAAGATTTATGGTTTAGTGTGGTCTACAGTCTAGAGTTTGGACTTTAATTTCAACTAAAATGTAATGTATTGTAATTAAGAAATATAATTTAAAGTATACAGTATAGAGTTTTGGCTTCGACCTGGGCATTGTTTATGTATAGTGGACTAGAGCTCACCCATAACAAAGATATATTAAGGATTTTCATCATACAACGGAGTGGATACATACCTGAAATGAAAAGAAATGAAAAAAATTAATTATTTTTAGAAAGATATGGTTAGATAGCTGTAAGTTTATAAGGTAACGTGGTTTGCTCGCTAGTTAGCAAGTTCACAGATGATGTACCGATTACACTTATTCTTCGTCCAAGTAGCTTCTACAGTAGCTATAACGTAGAAGCTTGGACATATGTCAAATCACACATTATCCAGCAATTTTATCGGTTAGAAGCCTAATCGATTTCTCACTAAGGACCAGAGAAATCGATTAGGCTTCAGAGTGGCTCAGAGCAATCTTGATTTCACTACTTGTAGGGTGATATCTGACCAGCTAAGTTCCATCTCACTCAAAACCCATTCATCTATCAATTTTGATAGCTTCGTCAGGGAGTGTGCATTTTCTTAAAGACTAGACTATAGACTAGACCATAGACTAGACTAGAATATATACTAGACTTTAGACTAGACTATACACTAGACTATAGACTAGACTATACACTAAACTATAAACTAGACTTTACACTAGACTTTAGACTAGACTATAGACTAGACTATAGACTAGACTATAGACTAGACTATAGACTAGACTATAGACTAGACTATAGACTAGACTATAGACTAGACTA
>NW_025808536.1:0-1202 GCF_022045245.1 Lucilia cuprina
AATATGGTATATCATTTGTAGCATAATGTGTATTTTTAGAAATTGGTCAATTTGATAGATCGGTAGAATTATTGTTCTATGCTTAAAAACGCTGTGATTTGAGGTTCCAATATGGTTGCAAATAACTTTGACAGTTTTCACGCCACAACAATCGTTTATGCACCATTTTAAAGCATTACAGTTTCACTTTGTTTTGGTGTACAATTTGTGGCATAATGAATTTTTACAAAAATTGGATAGATCGGTATATTTATTGGTACATGTTTAGAAATGCACATCATTTCAAAGCATTATGATTGCACTTTAATATGGTATATCATTTGTAGCATAATGTGTATTTTTAGAAATTATTCCATTTGGTAGATCAGTAGAATTATTGTTCTATGTATAATAAACGCAGTAATCTGAGGTTCCCATATGGTTGCAATTAACTTTGGCAGCTTTCGTGCTAGGACAGTCGTTTATGCACCATTTTAAAGCATAAAAATTGCCATTTGTTTTGGTATATAATTTATTGCATAATGTATTTTTAGAAAATGGCCAGTTGGATAGATCGGTAGAATTATTTTCCCAGTTTTAAAAAGGCAGTAATTTGAGGTTCCGATATGGTTGTGAATAACTTTGACAGTTATCATGCCAGGACAATCGTTAAGCATCATTTTAAGGCATTACAGTTGCACTTTTTTTTGGTGTACAATTTGTGGCATAATGAATTTTTACAAAAATTGGATAGATTGGTATATTTATTGGTACAGGTTTGGAAATGCGGTAAATTAAGGCTCCGATATGGTTGCAAATATCTTTTATAGTTTTCATGTTATAGCAGTGGTTTATATATCTTTTAATTGCATTATAGGTGCCATTTGTTTTGGTGTACAATTTGTAGCATAATGTATTTTTAGAAAATTGCCAATTGGATAGATCGGTAGAATTATTTTCCCAGGTTTAAAAAGGCGGTAAATTGAGGTTCCGATATGTTTGTGAATAACATTGGCAGTTTTCATGCTATGACAGTCATTTATGCATCATTTTAAATCATTATGATTGCACTTTAATTTGGTATATTATTTGAGCATAATGTGTTCGTCTAAAAAATGGTCAATTTAAAGGATCGGTAGATTTGTTGTTCTATGTTTAATAAACGCAGTAATCTGAGGTTACGCTATGGTTGCAATTAACTTTGGCAGTTTTCGTGCTAGGAC
>NW_025808537.1:0-1730 GCF_022045245.1 Lucilia cuprina
AGAACAGAACTAGAACAGAACTAGAACAGAACTAGAACAGAACTAGAACAGAACTAGAACAGAACTAGAACAGAACTAGAACAGAACTAGAACAAAACTAGAACTGAAATAGAACAGTACTAGAACAGAACTAAAACAAAGCAAGAGCAGATCAAGACGTTCAACAGCTCGAGAAGTAATATCACTAACACTTTTAATTAATATCAATTATACGCTGAGGTGTCATATTTTGAAAATTTTGTTTAACGTATGACCAATAGCTTAAATTTTCAGTGCAATTTCTAGCAACAATAGAATAGTTGTTCTCAACAGTTTTCTAATATTAAGACATATTAAGTTATAGTTCCTTCAAAATTAAACACTTCTATTCAAAGAAATTCTTTAAATAATTTTTCAAATCATTAAATATTCCATATTGATTTCATTAGAAATGTGATAATAAAATTATAAAATTTTCTAGACAGTAAACAGTTCCAAATACCAGCAAACATTTTTCCTTATTTGACATTGCAAACAAACAAAAAGCTCAAATTTCTATAATTTTTCCTTTTAACATTTCCTTTAAGATTTAATATAAGGATTTCCTTTTAAGCTCAAAAACAAACTCGCACTTTACCCCCTCCCCTCTCTCTCTTTATCTTTCACTCTGAATCCCATACCAACCAACATTTAAACAATAAAAGAAAAATATAATGTTTTAGCATCGAAAGAAATAAAATAAACTTAAATACATATAAGTAACCTCAAACTGCAGTAAAAAAAATATATGCTTTTTTATATTGCAAATTATTTGTACTTGTCTTCAAACATATAAAAAAAACTGTCAGGATTTTTTTTGTTTCTTCGCACAAACGCGCCAAACAATAAGGTTAAGAAAAACACATTAAGTCCACAAGAGAAAAAGAAATAAAGATTATACTACTTGCTACTAGAGGAGTTTATTCGCCTTTGGCCGCCAAGTCACACAGAAAAAAAAAATAATGTGAAGAAAAGAAGGAAAAAAACACAAAAAACAAGCACAAACATGCAATAAATGGTTGCATGTTGTGACTTTTGTGGTGCATGCAATGTACAGTTTCCGCTACAAACAGAGCAATGGTGATCATAAAAATTATAATGAAAATGGCATTATAACAAATTATTATGCTGATGAAATAAACTAAAGAAAAATATTAATAAATAATTTAGACATTTTAAAATAGTTTTCTTATACAATATAAATGATTTTAGTTAGGTCATAATTTTAAAGTAAAATTTCTTCAAATCTTAAAAGTTTTAGAAACTAGAAAAAATATTTAAAAAGTAACTCAATATATTAGCTTTAGATTTTTATACTAATTTTTAAAATTGCTTAACTAAAACAAAAGTTATACAGATTTTTTCTTATTGCACTTACATATAATCAATATTAATCATACGCACCCATTAACTCACTCAAACTTAGCAATTAATTAAAAAAATTAAAAATCTGAAGAATTTTTGTATAGAAAAACTTACTTCAGACTGAATAACTTTTCTATACAAAAAGTTACTTCAGTCTAAATAACTTTTCTATAGAAAAAGACGCTTCAGTGTGAACAACTTTTCTACTAAAAAAGTTGCTTCAGTCTAAACAAAATTTTTTTAGAAAAAGTTGCTTCAGTCTGAACAACTTTTCTATAGAAAAAGTTGCTTCAGTCTGAACAACTTTTCTATAGAAAAAGTTGCTTCAGTCTGAACAACTTTTCTAT
>NW_025808538.1:0-1002 GCF_022045245.1 Lucilia cuprina
AGACTAGACTATAGACTAGACTATAGACTAGACTATAGACTAGACTATAGACTAGACTATAGACTAGACTATATACTAGACTATAGACTTGACTATAGACTAGACTATTTACTAGGCTGTAGACTAGACTATATACTAGACTGTAGACTAGACTATAGACTAGACTATAGACGAGACTATAGACTAGACTATAGACTAGACTATAGACTAGACTATAGACTAGGCTATAGACTGGACTATAGACTAGGCTATAGATTAGACTATAGACTAGACTATAGATTAGACTATAGACTTGACTATAGACTAGGCTATAGACTAGACTATAGACTAGGCTATAGACTAGACTATAGACAGGACAATGGCCTAGACTATAAACTAGATTATGGACTAGACTATGGACTAGACTATGGACTAGACTATGGACTAGACTATGGACTAGACTATGGACTAGACTATGGACTAGACTATGGACTAGACTATGGACTAGACTATGGACTAGACTATAGACTAGATTATAAACTGTACTATAGACTAGACTGTAGCTAGACTATAGACTATATACTAGACTATAGATTAGACTATATTCTAGACTATAGGTTAGACTATAGGTAAGACTATAGACTAGATTATAGACTAGACTATAAACTCGACTATAGACTAGAATATATAACCGTCTCTAGACTAAACTGTAGACGCGACTAGACTATAGAATAGACTATGTACTATACTAAAGACTAGACTAAAAACTAGACTATAGACTAAACCATAAGCTAGACTAGACTATAGACTAGATTAAAAAATAGACTATAGACTAGAATATATACTTGTCTATAGACAACAATATATACATGTCTATAGAGTATTCTATAGACTAGACTATAGGATAAACTATGTACCAGACTAAAGACTAGACTATAGACTAGACTATAGACTAGACTATAGACTAGACTATAGACTAGACTATAGACTAGACTATAGACTAGACTATAGACTAGACTATAG
>NW_025808539.1:0-1549 GCF_022045245.1 Lucilia cuprina
AAACTTTAAAAGAGTTTGTTAAAAGTTTTACAAGTTTTTAATAAGAGCTCTACAGCATTTTATTAAAAGCTTTTGTTAAAATATTTAAAAGCTTTTGTTTAGATATAAAAAGACTTTTACAAGATTTTGATAAAAGCTCTTAAAGATTTTATTAAATATTTAGAAGCTTTTATTTAAAGTATTTGTTAAACATTTTAAAAGCTTTTGTTAAAAGTTTTTTATAAGAGCTCTGCAGCATTTTCTAAAAAGCTTTTGTTAAAATATTTAAAAGTTTTTACCAGATTTTAATAAAAGCTTTTAAAGTTTTTAATAAAAGCTTTTAAAATGTTTGTTAAATGTTTAGAAGCTTTTGTTAAATGTTTTAAATAGCTTTATTCAAAGTTTTTTTTCCAATTTCAAAAGAAAGTATTCTTTAAGATTATGTTAAAAACTATACAAGTTTTTAAAGCTTTAACAGCAGTCTAGCTGTTAAAGCTTTTAAAAACTTTTTAGGGATTTCAAACTTATTAAATGTCTAATAAATGTTTACGTGGACTTTATCAAAAGTAAGATGAGCTTTTTAACGCTTTCAATAAAAGCTTTTTTAACGCTTTCAGTAAAAGCTTTTTAAACTTTTTTATGAAAATTTTTGTAATTAATTTTTTTGAAAATTCAATTAAATCTGAACAACACTAAATATTTTCTTCTCAGTTTCAAGAATAATATTTTCTCACAAAGAAATATGTTGCCTACCTTTAGGCTTTGCCAACTACCTGTTGCCTTAAACACAACTAATTTAGCTTTCTTTATTATTTTTATACAATTTCTTACAACTTTATTAATTTCTTATACAACAAAGCAAAAACCTGACATATTTTGCAGACATTTCATTAACATTAATATAAATTATATTTATGGCACGTGATTTTCTTAACGCCTTACCTCCTAACTAACATTTTTTTCCATTAACTTTTCATAATTACTTAACGGTGCTCTGTTTATTTGTTAATTAATTAATTTATAGTGTAAAAGTAAACCATTGAAATATATAAAAATAACATTTTATTGCTTAAATGTTATTAAACAATTTAAAGGCCAAAGAAGAATAATGTGTTAAACATACATGTGTATACTTTTAGGCGTTGCTAAGCCATGTGCGTTTTTTTGCTTATTTTATTATATAATGAAGTGTTTATGTTTATTAATTTATATTTTTTATTTTTTTTTTTGATTATTAGTTTATTTAGCTTGTTGATGTTGATGAAAAAAATTTAATTTGTGCAAAAATTTTAATTAAATAAAATTTTTAATAATTAGTTTTAGTTGCGGGCAAAAACAAAAATATGTTGCAATTATTAAGCTGTCATAATGAGTAAATAAATTAATATTAATTTAGAACTGCAGAAATAATTAAAATGTTTACTTTTCAAAATAATTATGTAATTAACACAAAATATTAAAAAAAGCATACTTTAAGGATTTTAAAATAAAATGCAAAATTTATACAAAACTTAGAAATTTTATTTTTAAATATAAAATTCTGGGTTTAAATTTGTTAAAATTTAAAAAG
>NW_025808540.1:0-2462 GCF_022045245.1 Lucilia cuprina
CACAAAAGCTTTAAAGTTTAAATGAGATTCCATCTGAATATAAAAGAAATTAATGATATTCTTTGGTCAATATATTCGAACTTTTATATCCTCAAATAATTGAATATCCGAAAGAATCACAAATTTATTTATATATCAGACTTTCTCTTATCTAAAACCCAAAACCTCTATGAGTTAATGAAATTTAAATAAAAAATGATGTTTGAAGTTAGAGCAAAGAAAACTAGAATAATACTTTTCAGTACTACAACTAAGTTTTTCTTGCCCCACGTTGGGCGCCAATTTATGTAATGAACAAATTTACAAACAGCTAAAAAAAACTGTCTCTTTCTATTGGTCTTTGGTGCTCTAATAGATAAAGAGAACTAACGGGAGCCATTGACAATGCTAGCTGTCAGTCGGGTGGGGGGATTCTTGTTCTCCTTACCCTACTTTAAATAGAAAGAATTGTATTTGTTTACATAAATATTATTATAGACTCCCTAAAAACCTATAATAGAGTGGACCGGAAGTTGATTTGTATAAAAAAATAGATGTAAAACATAACCCCAATTAAAATCAACGTAAATATACGGAAAACTAACAACATCAACCAAGAAAACTGTAGTGATATTCTCCAGGATGTAATGGAGAAGAAAACGCCTCTTAACCCGCCCTACCTTTGATCTTGACGGCGAAAATATTTAAGCCAAGATCCCACATTTGCTATCCTAATCCTTCACATCAGTAAGAAAACATTTATTATCAATTTAGCTGTCCATATTTAACAAATATTTATTCATTTAAAATTCATAATTTTAAAAGTTAACGAATAAATGAAAACTTTTTATAAAAAAAAGAAAATTAAAATCTTATCCTAAGATTTTTCTTAAAATATTTAAGATATGATAAACAAAACGTTAAATATAAACTAAATGAAAAAATTAAATAATAATTTATGCGAATTTATGACCAAGTGTCATATTATCTATCAATTATACGTAGGGTAATAACAAAGAAACAAAAAAACATGTATAGATATTTTTATAAAAAAGATTCTGCAACATTAATTGTTGCTAAAAAGGGTTCTGAACTTGGATTTTTTGTTTCTTAGTATTAGCTTAGTATAACAGTGATGTAAGCAACTTTTTAAATTAAGAGATCATAACTAGTAAAGATAAACATTTAAATGTTGACTCACCGCAATAAAAATGTTGCGAAACACAGCTGTTGATGAGGCCTCTTCAAACGCTGCTGAAAATGTTGCTGATAATAGCAATGTCTCTTATAATTTGTAGTTAAGTGACAGGGTTGGATATAGTTGTATATACTTAAAATTAAGGGTTAACTAAATAAAGTTAAATAAAAAAGATTTAATGATGGTGATATAAAGAACCAAAATTAAACTTCATAGTGCAATATTAGTGATTTAGGTAGCTTTAGTGTAGTTTAAGAATTTATTTTAGATTTAAGTAGCATAATTATATTTTAAATTATTTTTAACTTTTAATGTATTATTGTTGTAATTTATTTATTTGAATGCCATTTTAGCTGTAGAGGTATTTAATTATAATTTGGAGAGTATTTTATGGTTTTATTCACTTTTTATATATTTAACACTTTTTTGAAGTTTAATTTTAGTATAGTGAATTAAATAATATAGTTACAA
Organism: Lucilia cuprina; assembly: GCF_022045245.1. Taxonomy (NCBI): domain Eukaryota; kingdom Metazoa; phylum Arthropoda; class Insecta; order Diptera; family Calliphoridae; genus Lucilia; species Lucilia cuprina. Next base: position 1,649 of record NW_025808540.1, read on the forward strand.
ATGATTTTTAACACTTTTTAAGGAAATGATGATGATAATGTTGATGTTGTTGTTGTTTTTCTCAATATAATAGCTCGTGGGCCAGAATTGGATGAATTTGAAGATTTTTCGGATTTGGATACAAATATTAATAATTATCTTTAATTTACTGCTTTTCTGGATAATTTTTTTCATATAATTCTTCTTTTCACTGCACTTTTTGTTTCTTCAATTGATTGTGTTTCTCAAAAATAAAATTGCAATCTCGTGTCATTACCGCTAGTAAATGTTGCGAAGTTTCATTTGTTCAAAGAATGCTGCGAAACTCTTCTTCTTTATAAACTTCTTATAAACCCTTTATTTTGTTGTTTTCTTTTGGAATGTTTAATTGTTTTAATTTTTATTTTGTTGCTAAGATTTTTTTTTATGCTTCTCATTAAACAATTATTAGCAATTACAACAGTATTGGCTAATATGATAAGGCCACTGTAGTTTTTTATAATTAAACAATTAGAAATCAAAAGAAATTCCTTTTTTGACCGATTTATTGAATTTGCTATACAAATTTAATTTAGAACAAAAAACTGGGAACCTCAAGAAGATTAATCTTAAAGAGCCAACGCATTCACAAAGGCAATTTTGTTGCAAATTTATGTGTATAAAATCTATAGAGATTTATAAAAATTTGAGTTAAGGGGAAAATAACTATACATAATTTTAATTTCCATTTTTTTATTTACCTTTGTATTAACGCAATAATTAACACGATTATTAAAAATACAATTTTATTATATTTTGCTTATTTAAGCACACTTTCAACAAATTATTATTAAAA
>NW_025808541.1:0-1234 GCF_022045245.1 Lucilia cuprina
GAACTGAACTAGAACTGAACTAGAACTGAACTAGAACTGAACTAGAACTGAACTAGAACTGAACTAGAACTGAACTAGAACTTAACTAGAACTGAACTGGAACTGAACACAACTTCAATGTGTAGTGCACAAACCTTCTTGGAAATGTTTTTAAGATTAATTAAATGTTTCTGCAATGCAGTAAATTCAAGTAATAACACAATTTTGGACTTTTTCCAATATTCAATGTAAATTTAACCAAATGTATTTATGAATTTATGTAAGTATGTACATATATATTTATGTATGTGTAAAAGTCGTTTTTCAGCAATTAAGTAATAATTTAGATGTCTGAATGTTTTGCGTTTCTATTTTAATATTAAATCACAAATGCTTATTTATAATAATTTTTGCAAAAATTAATAGACAAATAATAAAACACTATTTTGTATACATATACATACATAGTCAATAAAAAAAAACTTTACTATATAATATTTAATTACCGGTTGTCATCATTCAATTATAATGGTTATATTTAAAATGCTCTACACATAATGTTGGTAATTAATTATTAATTAGTTGTTGAAAATGAACAAAAAAAAACTTAAATATTAATTGGAATTTATTATTTAAAATTACAATTGTAATATAATTTGATATAATTTTGATGTAATAATTCAAAATATTATTGGTGATTTAATTTTTTTTATATAATTTACATAGTGAAATATATTTCTGAAAATTTTTAAATATATTTTAAATATAAAATCATGTTACTCTTATTTAATTTCCATTTTAAAAGTTTTCCATCCTACTTACTACACCAATATGAGCCAAATTTAAAAACAATTTCCCCCCACGATTCCAATGGAGAATTAAGAAGAAATATATTAAAAACCATTATTGTTGTTGTTTTGAAAATAGGTTCTTATTAAACTAAAGAAAAGCGAATAATAAAACAAACACAAACTAAGTGGTAATTATGACTTTTTTAAAACGAAATAGTAAATACATGAAACAGTTATTTATATAATTACATTAAGGTTGCTCTTTTTCTGTAACGAGACAAAATCAACTAAAACCATTTCTAATTTGAATGTAATTAATTAATTAACTAACTAACTAACTAACTAACTAACTAACCAACTAACCAACTAACTAACTAACTAACTAACTAACTAACTAACTAACTAACTAACTAACTAACCAACTAACTAACTAACTAACTAACTAACTAACTAACTAACTAACT
>NW_025808542.1:0-1208 GCF_022045245.1 Lucilia cuprina
AACAGTAATTCTACCGATCTATCAAATTGAATAAATTCTAAAAATACACATTATGCTACAAATGATATACCATATTAAAGTGCAGTCATAATGCTTTAAAATGATGTCTCAATGACTGTCATAGCGTGAAAACTGTCAATGTTATTTGCAGTCATATCGGAACCTCAAATTACCGCATTTTTAAAGCTGTGAAAATAATTATACCGATCTATCCAATTAGCCATTTTCTAAAAATATATTATGCAACAAATTATGTACCAAAACAAATGGCAACTATAATGCAATAAAAAGATATATAAACGACTGCAGTAACATTAAAACTATAAATGATATTTGCAACCATATCGGAGCCTTAAATTACCGCATTTCCAAACCTGTACCAATAAATATACCGATCAATCCAATTTTTTAAAAAATTCATTATGCCACAAATTGTACACCAAAACAATGTGCAACTGTAATGCTTTAAAATGCCTTAAATTACCGCATTTCCAAACCTGTACCAATAAATTTACCGATCAATCCAATTTTTTAAAAAATTCATTATGCCACAAATTGTACACCAAAACAATGTGCAACTGTAATGCTTTAAAATGATGCATAAACGATTGTCATGGCATGAAAACTGTCAAAGTTATTTGCAACCATATCGGAACCTCAAATCACAGCGTTTTTAAACATAGAACAACAATTCTACCGATCCTTCAAATTGACCATTTTTTAGACGAACACATTATGCCACAAATGATATACCAAATTAAAGTGCAAGCATAATGCTTTAAAATGATGCATAAATGACAGTCATAGCACGAAAACTGTCAATGTTATTTGCAGTTATATCGGAACTTCAAATTACCGCCTTTTTAAACCTGGGAAAATAATTCTACCGATCTATCCAATTGGCATTTTTCTAAAAATACATTATGCAATAAATTATATACCAAAACAAATGGCAATTTTAATGCTTTAAAATGGTGCATAAACAACTGTCCTAGCACGAAAACTGCTAAAGTTTATTGCAACCATATCGGAACCTCAGATTACTGCGTTTGTTATTAATAGAACAATAATTCTACCGATCTATCAAATTGATATACCATGTTAAAGTGCAATCATAATGCTTTAAAATGATGCCTAAATGACTGTCATAGCGTGAAAACTGTCAATGTTATTTGCAGCCATATCGGAACCTTAAAATACCGCGTTTT
>NW_025808543.1:0-1367 GCF_022045245.1 Lucilia cuprina
AAATTTAACTTTTAATCTTAATCACCTTATTTCACCCTTTCCATAAACAAATTATGACCCACAACTTTATATAACCACAGTTGTGTTTATTTAGAAAATCCCTTTTAAACTTAAAGCCAAAAAAAGATAAGTGGACCTATTACTTGAACAGTTCACTTTGAATTAATATTTTAATTAAAAAACGTGCTCTTAAAAAGCTTGAAACAAGTATCGTTGATTGATATACTACACTATTGTTTTGTCAATATTTATTATTTTAAATTAAGATTAAACTCTATAATGTCTTTATAATAATTTAAAATTTTGTATGATTTTTATGTTTAAAAATTTATTTATAATTGAATTTTTTTTTGGCTTTAGCTCTATCTTTGTATGTATAGCTAAAGAACACGCATAGGATTTGTGACGCCTGCAACGCCCTCTATGACTGCTGTTTACATAGCGCAGTAACAATGAAGTCAATTTAAATATTACAATAATAACAAAAATACTAAATTGAAATACAATAAAAAAAACAAATCAAGCTATTGTTAAGAGCTTTAAAAAATATTGAACCACAATAATTAACTTGCAATCATTTATGGTGGTTATATGAGAAGATAAAATGTGGGGAATTCTATAGGAATATATCAAAGTATTAAAGTTTTTATTATATTTAATAGTAGAATATGAAATTTACTTTTAAAATATTTTTGAGAAAATTATATTTTAAAATAACAAGTTTTCGTCTTAAGTCTTTTGTAATAATGCAATAAATTACTTCCTTCTGTCTTTCAAAATAACATAATTTATTTTACTAAATTTTAGAGATTATTTAGTTTAATAATCTGGTCTAGTGTCAACAACAAATTTGCACTACATCCAGTCAAGGACTTAGACTATAGACTTACTTATTTTATATAATCCATACTAGAAGAATAGCTCACAAATATGAACTTACAATCATATATTGTGGATATATAAGAATATTAAATATGGAGACTTACATAGGAATACACTTAACTTAAATGGTGTTGACTAACTTTATATATTACAATTTGAAATTTGGTTTCAACAATTTTTGAAAAACTAAGTTAATTTCTTAAGTCTTTTGAATTATCTCTCTATCAAAATAACGGTTAAATCGATTTTCTATAAATAGTCTAGTCTATAGTCTAGTATATATTCTAGTCTATAGTCTAGTCTATAGTCTAGTCTATAGTCTAGTCTATAGTCTAGTCTATAGTCTAGTCTAGAGTCTAGTCTAGAGTCTAGTCTATAGTCTAGTCTATATTCTAGTCTATAGTCTAGTCTATAATCTAGTCTAGAGTCTAGTCTATAGTCTAGTCTATAGTCTAGTCTATAGTCTAGTCTATAGTCTAGTCTAT
>NW_025808544.1:0-4147 GCF_022045245.1 Lucilia cuprina
CAGTTCTAGTTCAGTTCTAGTTCAGTTCTAGTTCAGTTCTAGTTCAGTTCTAGTTCAGTTCTAGTTCAGTTCTAGTTCAGTTCTAGTCCAGTTCTAGTTCAGTTCTAGATCAGTTCTAGTTCAGTTCTAGTTCAGTTCTAGTTCAAATCTAGTTCTGATTCAGATATAGGTTAGTACTACTTGAGTTTTTGTTCAATTCTAGTTCAGTTTAGGTCTGATATTAGGTTTATACTTCGCTTTAGTTCGCACGACATGTCACCAAATTTTCACCTTAAACATACTTATCCACAAACACCTAAACGTCAGTCAAGCTTCACAGTAGTCACATTTGATTGTCTAATGTTGCCTTAAAACATAACAGTTTTCCAAAAAAATATAAAAAAACAACAACAAGAAACACTTGCCAAATGCAAAAATTTAGGTTAATCGCTTTATTATTTTCAAGTTTAACTAAACTTAATATACATTTAACCATGAAGTTTTTAAAAACAAGTGCCAACTAGAGAAACAGTTTAGAACTGTTAAAGAAAATTCCGTTAAAACATACTTAAAAGCATTAAACATAAAAAAGTATTTGGTGACTTAGAACTCCCGTATTAAATTTCTATAAACAAAAAGTCCAACGGTCAATCATCTTAAGTAAAATTAACTTTAAGTTGAAGTTTTAACACAAATTTTTGTGTGACAAAGCCATGATAATACAAAAAAAAACAACTGGTTTGTTCCGACTCTAACAGTATGTGAAATTAAAAGAAATAGAAAAAGAAAAGGTTTTCTTTACTTCTGTAGCAACAAATAAAAAAAGTTTATGTCCGTTTAAGCAACCAGCTTGCTTTATATCATAGAGGATATAGGTATTACACTCGACTTGTGGTATACCTTGGAACCAAATAATGAGTCGTTTCAAGTATGACCACAAAAGTTAGGACTCTATATTTCCAAAACTTCATATTCGGATTCAGCTTAGCTCAATTATTCACAAGTCTTTGGGGTTTAAATTTGTTGGTCTGTGTAATCTTCACAAGTAAATTTCTAAAAAAATATATATCTACTGAGTCCCAGTTAACGTTTGTATTAAATTAGAACTCCAGTTAACTGGCAACATGAAGCAATAAACAGTTGCTATATGACAATGTGCCGTTAAATAGAAATCTGTTCTAATAATGCAAAAAAAAAAAAAAAACAAGAAAAGAAAACATGACAACTGTCTAAAGAGCAAAATGTAGTTATTTTTACTGTTAAGAGCACTCGTACACTCATACTCATTCGTTAAACAGTTAAGAGCAATAGAACTTTTAGCCAGCTCTTCTACGTTTAAAAAACTCACAATTAAAGTAAAAGAATTAAACGTAAAAGAAAAGAAAATTGCTTAAAACAAATCAACATAAACCTGAAAATTAAGTGAGCACAACAGCAGCAGCAGCAGCAGCAGCAGCAAACAGCAATTGTAGACGTTAGTGGTTGGAGCAGTCAACAGCAGCAACAGCACTCTACAACTACTACTGACTGCTTCGTTATATATTTTTTTTATAATTTGCTGCTGCTTCAGTTGACTGTGTATGACTTACGTGATTGCTTTGCTCATTTATAAATGTATATATTTTATTTGGTTTTGTTTTGTAGTTATTGCTGCTGTTCGGTGTTGGTGATGTTGTTTTTATTGTCGTTGTTGTTATTGTATATGAGTTGTTGGTTGCTTAGTTGGTGCAATGACCCCACTTCGCGTTGACCCACTTACGATGTTGTTTTTGCGATTATTACCGAAGTGCTTCTGATGAATCGTTCGGTCGTGTGCTCACTCTAGTGCTGTTGCAGTTGTTATTGTTGTATTTGTTGTTGCTGTTGATGTTGTTTTCTTCTTCGTCTTCTTAATATTGCTGTAGTTGTAGTATGTACTTGTTGTAGTTGTTATTGCTGTTTTGTACAATGTACAAGTTGCTTGTGCAATCATCATGTTTTTATTTATATTCGTTTATTTTTTGCACAGTGTGGTAGAACTCTGTTAGAGCAGCAAACTACTCTATAACTTATAAACGTTCGTCGCTTAATTATTCGTGTAACACTCTCTTATGCACACATATACACACCTCCTCCTTGTTTTTATTCAACAAAAAAAAACTGGTTGTTTTCAAACATGCAAACATTTTTATGTGCATTCATCATAGATATAAAACACACACACAAACAAACAGATATTAAGTTTTTGTTTTTTTGTATGCAATTTGTTTGCAACTGAACATGTACATTGGTTATTCTTAATGTTTATTGTTGTTGTTGTTTTACCCAAATTCAAACTCATCCGTCCGTTCGTCTGTCGGTAAATTTTTTATGCGTTTTTTTGGATTGTTTATTTTTCTTTTGGCGTTTTTTTGTTTTTATTGCATTTTCGCTGCCAATTTTTATTGGGATGACAAACAGTGGGTCAAATATTGTAATATGCAAAAATATATATATATTTTAAAAAGTATTTTATTTAAAAACCCCCAGATCCCACATATATGTATATGAAACTATTTCAGCTTTTCTCTACAACTTCTCAACCATTTCTCAAGACCGACACAAAGTGGTCTTTTCGTGTAAAAATGTAGAAATCCCAATTTCTTAAGGTCGTGCGATTTGACACTTCTTGATTACTTCTTGTAAGACCACGTGAAGTCAGTAGTTTAGAAAATCCCCGCAACAAATTAATCCTTGAAGTTTTTATGTTAAGCATGACAAACGGCTCGGAAAAGTAACCCGGAAGTGTACGACCAGAATGATTTACTTATTTTAACAGGGTGATGCCATTGGAGGCAAGTACTTACCACAAACACTTACAAGTAATAAGAAAAAGTAGTCGTTTTAGCCGCTTCGTGTAGCTTCACGTATTTATATAACACATTATTAGTAAAACCTTATTTGACCACTTCTATGTAATCCAGACGATATGTAGTAGTCAATGAAAAGTATGTTGTTAAGTAAGTATTTACAATTGAAAGACATTACCCATTTTTTGTTGGGTAGTAGCCATATGTTCCAAATCATTTTCGGAAAAATTAAAGAAATTCTTTACTAAATTTCATTTTATTTTCACACAGCGGTCCCACGGTAGTTCTTCATTTTAATTTTTAATAGCACCTCTTTGTATTCTTCTCCGCCCCAACAAAGTTTTAAATTTAAAAAGCTAAAAACAGCAAAATCCAACGGTACATAAAGACCTGCTGCTGTTGCCTGCATAGAAATGCAATCTACACAAAACACAATAGCAACCACAACAACAAGAACAACACTAGCAAAAACAATATTTAACTTAAAGTTTATTTTATTTGAGAAAATGTGCGTAATATATATTGTTGTTGTAGTTGTTGTTCCTTAATATGCATAAGTATAAGTGTATGTATTAGTATCGGTATCTTTTTTTGTACATTTTTTGTTGCATTAAGTCAATGTGCATAAAGTGTTTAGTTGTTGATGTAGTTGCTATTGTTTTGGTTGCCTGAATGGTTGGATAAAGTACTTTAGACTTGTTGTGGCTTCATTTCCAAAGTAAAGTTCTTAGACAATTTGACCCATATTTTAGTACTCTACTCTACTGACGTTCGCTGCTGCTCTACTCTAGGTTACTAACTCTCACCAAAAAAAAAACACAAAAAAACTTTTGCACACAAATGCATTTGTTAAATTGTTTGTAACTGCAAACAATAATAATCATTTGGGCTAAATTGAGAAAGAGAGAAAAAATTCATTTATAAGAATTTTGCTTCTTTTTTTGTAATCTTTATTATTTTGGTCATATACAATAACAACAATGAAGTATGTACTAAAATTGTGTCACGATTTAACTGTGTATTGTAATTTTAATTATTTATATTGCGAGAATTTCAGAAAAAAAACGATGCATGTTCTACAGCTGCAGGAATTTTAATTTAAAATCCTTAAAAATGTTTTGAAGTATTAAATGATTTGTGAATTGTGTTTAAGAAGTTTTTTGTTGTTAATATTAAGGGAAAGAAAATTAATGCTGCGGAAAATGGGTTTTAGGCATAAAACGTTTAAGCTTAAGCAATCTATCTATCTATCTATCTATCTATCTATCTATCTATCTATCTATCTATCTATCTATCTATCTATCTATCTATCTATCTATCTATCTATCTATCTATCTATC
>NW_025808545.1:0-2619 GCF_022045245.1 Lucilia cuprina
ACATAATGAAAATAATAAAAAATTACTTGAATAAATTTTCTATGACTTTGTATAATGAAAAGTTTGACGTATGAGTAATATTTTTTTGTAACACCATAAAAAAAGTTAATCATACGTTTAAGGGGGTGTTACAATGTATTTTACTATTAGTATTAATTATAGTTGTAAGGTGTTCGTTTAAAATTATAGGATTTTATGAAAAGATTTATATAGAGTAAATTTATGTTTTTTTATGAATTGTAAGTACTGACATAGTAATTAAAATGAAAACAGGGGAAACAAATGAAGTTGATAAATTTTAGGATATTAAAAAAGTTGTATTGATATGGTTGGTTAAAGAAATTAATTGAAATAGGATTTATTTTTTTTCAGCAAATATACATTTATAAATATTAGTGTTTTATACAAAAATTACAAAAGAAATTTTATCTAAAAACTTCAAAATAAATTTATCTAAAAATTTCATAAGAAAATTTTTTCAAAGACATTAGAAAATTTTCATAAGAAAATTTTGTCAAAAAATTTAGTCCTTAGTTTTACCTTAAAGTTTCCTAAGAAATTTTATCCAAAAATTCCATAAGAAATTTTATCCAAAAATTCCACAGGAAATTTTATCCAAAAATTCCATAGGAAATTTTATCCAAAATTCCATGAGAAATTTTATCCAAAAAATTCATAAAAAATTTTATCCAAAAATTTCATAGGAAATTTTATCCAAAAATTTGATAGGAAATTTTATCCAAAAATTTCATTGGAAATTTTATCCAAAAATTTCATAGGAAATTTTATCCAAAAATTTCATACGAAATTTTATCCAAAAATTTCATAAGAAATTTTATCCAAAAAAATTATCCAAGAAACTTTGTTAAGAAACTTGTTTCAAAATTTATTTCAACCAAAAGTTTCAAAATATTTTATCCAATAAGAAAAATTATAATTTCATAAGAAATTTTATCCAAAAAATTAAAAAAAATACCCATGAAACTTTGTTGGGAAACTTGTTCTAAAATTTATTTCAAATTTTATCCAAAAATTTCAAAATATATTTTTTATTTAAATATTTTCAATAGAATTTTTATTCAAAAATATTCAACAGAATTTTTTCCTTTTAAGTACAAACATATAATTTAGCTTTAATCAACAAATATTCAACTGTGACATACATTACGTATGAGTGATTTTTTAATTTCTCTTACTAAAATCATTAATAATGAACATAAAGAAAAGTGCCAATAAAAAAACTAAATGACAGCTTAACCTTCTCTTGGCAAATTTTAATTACTACAAAATCCTTAGCAGTTTTTATTAACTTGTGCTTTTAGGCTTAAAATATTTTTACCTTGCTTTTATTATAGCAGCATTAACATCAAGTACTTTTTTTTTCTAATTTCACTTTGAAGTGCTCTTCAAACAAAAAATACGAAGAAAAAAACTCAGAGAAAGAGGCAAATAATTAACAGTGAGAGATGTAGATTAAAAATAAATATATATTTTTTTTTCTTCAGCACAAAAACATTAAGAGAGTTGTTTTTTTTTTGTTGTCATTTACTTTTCATTGTTTATTTATTTAGGAGCTATACATCGTTAACAGCAGCAGCAGTAACAACAATATTAGTGATAAAATACATCAACAATTTTACGTTTTCTTTATAATTTTGTTTTTATGCCGTGTAGTTGTAATCATCAGCGTCATTATCAAGTACAAACAGCGACAACACAGCATTAACAAAAGCAGTACACTCAAATACAATAACAATATCAACAGCATAAGTTACTGCAGTTATTTTTGTTCTTGTTGTTTTTATTTTACTGTTATTCACTACTTTATTGTTGTATTTTACGTTGTTAAATCATGTGCTGTTGTTTATTTTTCCATTGAAATGTCTGCATGTTGGTAAGAAAAAAGGAGATAGTTGCAATTTTTGTACGTATATGTATAAGCGAGAGCTAAATGAAAAGAAAAATACAACAAAATACAAACTTTACGCCTTTAGCTATTTGTTCAAGTCGAATGTTTACGAATTTACAAAAACGTGAAAGTGATTTTTTCTTTTTATGTGTTTAATTTTTTTGCTGTAAACATTTTTTTCCATTTTATGTAAGTGCTTGTGTACGTTATTCCCTGTTAGTATATGTTTTTATTAATATGTATTTGAAATGTGGAGGTTATGTTGATTTCTTTCATTTTTCTTGTTGTTTTTTATGTTTTGTTGTTGTGATAAAAGTTCTTTTGATTTCATTTTTCCGCTTTTGTGTATTTAGTGTAATTGCTGTGTTGGGCCTAAAGGTAAATATTTAACAAGAACATCTATATAAAAAATAACTAAATTGCTGCAGGTTTTCGTTAGATTTTTCTTTGGAAATAGTGTTACAAGTACAGAGTCAAGAGCAGAATAATGACGAGAAAAAAATAATTATCATTAAAATGAACAAAAAAGTATAGTAAATTAAGCTCGATTATGGTATTTGGTGGATATCATGATATCTTTGAAAAAGAAACTAGGTAATATGAGAACTGAATTAGAACTGAACTAGAACTGAACTAGAGCTGAACTAGAACTGAACTAGAACTGAACTAGAACTGAACTAGAACTGAACTAGAACTGAACTAGAACTGAA
>NW_025808546.1:0-2389 GCF_022045245.1 Lucilia cuprina
GACTATAGACTAGACTATAGACTAGACTATAGACTAGACTATAGACTAGACTATAGACTAGACTATAGACTAGAATATAGACTACACTATAGACTAGACTATAGACCAGATTATAGACTAGACTATAGACCAGATTATAGACTGGACTATAGATTACACACTAAGCGCAATAAAATTTAAGCTGAAGTTTTTCTGGCATCCATTTCTCTTTGCATTCTCTTCACTTGCAAAATACTGTTAAGTTCCGCCTATTCGTGCCGTCGCCAAAACTATTCTTCTTATACTCAAAACTTTTACACATTTCCATATATTGCAGTGTCAATTAAAAAATAAACCATTACCGGTAATGGGTGAGTAATTAAAGGAAACAAAAAAAAACATTCTTAACGCAGAAAAAGTAAAACGGAAATTCCCCAACTATTTTGTTTATTGTGTTTTTTTCGTTGTTGATAGTTTTACAAAAAAAAGAAATATAAATAATGTGTGGTATAATATGAATTTTCGTAACGAATAATTTACGACGTGTTAGTTCAAAGCGAAAACATTTGCGCAACCATTAAAGTAAATACAAGGAATATATATAAAGAAAACAATAACAATATTAAAATCCTGGTACTAAATGGTACTAATACCGGCAGCAACTACAACAACGAAAAGCTTAAAGTTTTTCAAGTTACATATGCAAAACAGTACATTTATAATACGATATACATATGTACATGTTCTTTACAATATGTACAAAAGTACTAACATCTTTCTTTTTCGGGTATGAAAGTAAAAAAAAAAAGTTTTTAATAACCACCCGCTGGCTGTTTTGTTTTCAATAAAAGTTGAAGTATTTGAAATAGCGAAAAAACAGGTGTTATGAAGGAGAGACATACATACAACGATTTCGAAAAAGGAAACATTTGTAACATGTCTTATACATCATCGTCATCGGCAACATCATTGTTATTGAATATTTCTTAAATGTGTATAAAAATTTAAAGAATTTCTCAAATAAATTCCAAACATTTGATAATAAATTGTCGAAGGTACATATAATATTGCATGTATATATGCCGTTAGTTGTTGCGCCCCCTCCCACTATAGCTAAATTGTTTTTGTTAACAGCAATAGTAAACTAAGCTGTTAATATTAGAAAAAAAAGGTTCATGACTCAATAAAGCACTTTCTTTCACTATGTGTTGTTATTTCTTTTTAAGGTGATACATTTTTGAAGGGAAATAGGTTTTGTCTTTTCCTTTTTTTCATATTTTTTTGGCAATTTTAATTGATTATAATAAATAAAAAGAGCATGCCACCGTGTTATTTTGGCAATAAAATTTTATATATGCACAAACATTTTTTTGACGCTTATTTTTTTCCAATGTCTGTATTCCCATACCAATAAAGAATCATGACCTTATTTGTCAATCATAAAATTTGACAGTTAAATCATCATACAAACATAAACACATGTATATGAGTCTATGAATTTAAATGGAAAGATTTGTTTAAGGTCTTCCGAAAAAATATATGCTCTTTTGTAGTTGCAAAGGTTAACAGTTGTCACGAAAAGTCTGATTTTTAGCCTTTAGTACTTTCTCCTAAACACAACTACTTACCAATATAAGAATATTTCGACGCTGATAAACCACCATCTGGACCCTGAGCTCGCCGTAAACCAAATTCTAAAAGATTAACATGTTTGCCAGCAACCATGCGATAACGAGCAGCATTTGTGGCCATTAAACTAAAAACAATAAAATATTTATTAAATAATTTATTTCATAGTTGTACATTTTCTTATTACAAACTCACCTTGCATAATTCACTAAAGTCAATAGAGTTGTCTCTAATAATTGTACTATAATTAAGGGTCCCTCAACTTTAATAATGGGCACCCGGGGAAATGCTACGGTACCTTCATCAATAGCATACAATGTAACATCTTTTGCCGTCAAATTGCCCAAATAATTGAAGAAATCATTTTCTGTACCTTCGGGAAGGGTTTGACGTAGATATTCGATATCTAAAAGCATTAGAAATAATAAAATGTTTGTTTAAAATTAAAGAGAGTTATTGAAAAATATACTAGACTGTAGGATAGACCATAGACTAGATAAAATATTAGACTACACACAAGATTATAGACTAGACTATAGAATAAACTATAGAATAGACTATAGACTAGACTAAAGACTAGACTATATACTACACTATAGACTAGACTATAGACTAGACTATAGACTAGACTATAGACTAGACTATAGACTAGACTATAGACTAGACTATAGACTAGACTAGACTATAGATTAGACTATAAACTAGACTATAGACTAGACTATAGACTAGACTATAGACTAGACTATAGACTAGACTATAGACTAGACTATAGACTAGACTA
>NW_025808547.1:0-1998 GCF_022045245.1 Lucilia cuprina
GCAACTATATCAGTTAACATCTTGTATATTTCCATAATTTGTCTATCGAAAATATAGTTTTAGTAAAAAATTCAAAATATTATAGATATTGTAATGCTTTTTTTTTTTGAAAAATGTAGTAAATAAAAGTTTTCTATTTTCAAATAATAACTGAAATAGTTAAATTAAGAACAATTACTTGAAGTTAGAAAAAACAGTACAATATTTCCAAATTGATTGTTCTTGTTTTTAATTATATGTTGATTTTAAAAGTTTTATGCAATTTTAGAATTTCATTAGCTTTTGAATTTATCATATTACATTTGGTTATTCACAAACACATTCTCAAGAAAAAAGAAAAAAGTTTATATACATATTGGTGTTTTGTATATTAAAAATTTCACATTGTGTCAAAAAATGTTATTGTTTTATGAGATATTCGGTTATACTGATATGTTGTAGAATGTTTAATATATTTTGTATAATACAATTGCATAGTTTATATTAAATTTTTATATTAAATTTTTTTTTGTATTATACTCAAAATCGTTAAAGTGACAAAGCGATTCATTTATTTGAAGAAAAGGATTGAAAATTTATATGTCTAAAATATTACGATATAAACTACGCGATTGTATAATTATATTATAAAAATTGAATTTATACTCATATTTCACAAATATTAATTTTAACATTTGGGCTTTATGGATATTGTTTTATGCGATATATGATTTTACGTCATAATGTGCTTAATTTACTAAAGATTTCTTAAAAAATTTCTTATAAATTTTCGATTTTTCACTAAAACTATATATTTGATAGACAAATTATGTAGTTGTTTCAAATAAGAAAAAAATAAAGATGTTTAAAACCCAAAAATATACAAGTACTATATGTATATATATTACATGTATATATATAATGTAATAATTTGCCTTCCACATTTAGAGTTTTAGTGAAATATTTGTAAAATATTGCTAGTAGATTCATTTATTTGAGGTAGAAATGAATCAAAATGTAAAATTTTTAATATAATAAAAACTACAATATACATTATTATATTATACACAAATATATAGTATATACAAATATTTCACAAACATTATACATTTTGTCGAAAAATTGAAATGTTTCATGATTGTGAAAGTCTAAAATAAAAGTAAACATTTTTCATAATCCTCTGAAAACCAACATATAGTTTAATAACATTTCCAAAAATGGAAATATTTTACTGCTTTTTCTAAATTTAAGTAATTGTTTATTATTTTTGTTTAAGAAAACTAACTATGTCAGTTATTATTTAAAAATAGAGACTAATTTACTAAAGATTTAATTTAATAAAACTATATATTTGATGGACAAATTATGGATATATGTATGATGATGGCTGATATAGTTGAAAATTGAATCAATAGTTTGGTGATATGAAAGTGAAATAATTTGTTTTTAAACTGTAAAAATAAACATTTTGTTGATACATCTTAATGTTATTAACATTATAAAATTTTGTAACAATCTTGAAAACCTAGATATAATATGAATCTTATACTTATACTTTCGCAGAGACTACATATAAAATGTAAACCAAATATAATGATATCCAAGAAAGAATAACTATTTTAAAATATTTATCTAGAAATCTTAAAAAAAAAAACAATTTGTTCAGAAATTAAGTAAAAAAAAGATCTTTCCTTTTTTGAGTAAGCTTTTATGAATTCCTTGCCTTGGTATATTAAAAAATATTTAATATCTTAAATGAAAATGTAAATTTCAAAGAATTTCACAAAGTCGTTAAACCATAATGTATTTCTAAAATGAAGAAATTTAAAGGTTCAAAAATATACTTAATACTTGTTTTATTGAGCAATTATTTGTATTTACAAAAATAAATTGAAATTCAAATAATTTCTCAAAATCGTTAAATTGACAAAGCGATTCATTTATTTGAAGTAAAGGATTGAAAATTTATATGTTTAAAATACTACGATATAAACTACGATTGTATAATTATATTATAAA
>NW_025808548.1:0-2154 GCF_022045245.1 Lucilia cuprina
TAGACTAGACATAGACTAGACATAGACTAGACATAGACTAGACATAGACTAGACATAGACTAGACATAGACTAGACATAGACTAGACATAGACTAGACATAGACTAGGGCACTTTCTCTTTTCTCTTCTTTAATAAGAAGCTAATCCCTGTAAACGTTGGAAAATCGCTTTATAGAAGTCGTTTAGAAACTTACGTATTATAAGCTCTGGAAATTTAGAAAAATCTATAAAAAGTTGTTCTAAATAATTTGGCATAGTAAGTAAGTAATCTTTAGCCATAAATCTAGGCTATAGAATACTATTTTTCATTATATTTAATGTGCCGCTATATAATTATTGTAAAAATAAAACCCCTTTATTAATTATTTGATAATAATCAAAAAACTTTCTAATTTTCAAAAGTTACACTTTAACTTATAAAAGTTAAAATTAAATAATAAACAAAGAATTTGTAAACATTCGTAGATTTTTATTGTATTGTATTGTATTGTTTTTTTATTTTATAACAGTTGCTTAAGATGAGTATAATAAAAACAACTTTATTTGATATAAGATTTATTGAATAGATATTATTGAGTTGCAAATATAAAGTATTAAGATATATAATTAAAAAATATATAAGAGTTAATGTATATATTCGTTATAGATGAGTGTATGTATATTGCTTAATTAAATCACAATTTCAAATTTTGTTTACTACTATTGAGACTAAAAATTACGAGTACAACAAACTTATATAAATTTGTTTAAGAGAGATTTCAAATTTTAAAAAGTACAATCAACTTATAAGAATTGATATGATTTGTTTTCAGATTTATACAACCAATTTAGAAAAAAAACTACCTACATATAAAGTAGTATTAATTTACTAATTACAAGATAATAATAAATGTAATTTTATGGACGTCTGAAACATTTTATGAGGTAGGTTGAAAAATCATTAGTACAAAAATGAAACTGAACGATGTACATATGAATGTTTTGAAAGAAGGAGAGCAAAAATTAAAAGAAAATTAGTAAGAAATTGGATTATAGGTAATTGTTATAAGTGAGTTATAATAATAATTTAACCCTTAAATGTTTAATAAGACATTTGTTACAAAATTAAAGCAATTTTCTGAAAATTTTAATTTTGGTTTAAAAAAAATTCCATAAGCAATATTTAGTAGTAATGACCATTTACCTATCTTTTTCTTGAAATCATTACCCAATCTATTTATTTGTTTCTACGAATTTTATAAAAGCGTGACTTAAATAAGAAATAGAATTTTGTCTATGACTTATTATCTGTTTGTATGTTCATATTGTAAAGTAATTTGTTAGCTTATTTTCAATATTATTTATGAATAAGTTTTGCATAGACATTTGGCGACTTATTAAATTTAAAGCAGACAAAATGAATAACAACAATTATATGTCACGATGTTTGTTTATTATGTTATTACTAAATAAAGAACATTATTACGAGAAAAAAAGGTTTTTACTAATGAGAACAATTAACTATATCTCATAAGAGCATGATGTTTAAAGAGCATAATAATATACTACAGAGCTTTTTGTAGTCAGGCCAAAGAAGTGTGCATAGAACAGTCTATAGTTGAGAGTATATAACTTTCTATAGTCAAGACTATAGGACTGTCAATGCTCGAGACTATAGAACTGTCTATAGTCGAGACTATAGAACTTTCTATAGTCGATATTATATAACTGTCTATATTCGAGACTATATAACTATCTATATTCGAGACTATAGAACTGTTTATAGTTAAGACTATAGAACTATCTATAGTAAAGACTATAGAACTGTCTATAGTCAAGACAATAGAACTGTCTACAGTCAAAACTGTAGAACTGTCTATAGTCAAGACTATAGAACTGTCTATAGTCAAGACTATAGAACTGTCTATAGTCAAGACTATTGAACTGTCTATAGTCAAGACTATAGAACTGTCTATAGTCAAAATTATAGAACTGTCTAAAGTCAAGACTATAGAACTGTCTATAGTCAAAACTATAGAACTGTCTATAGTCAAAACTATAGAACTTTCTATAGTCAAAACTATAGAACTGTCTATAGTCAAAACTATAGAACTGTCTATAGTCAAAACTATAGAACTGTCTATAGTCAAAACTATAGAACTGTCTATAGTCAAA
>NW_025808549.1:0-4011 GCF_022045245.1 Lucilia cuprina
AACCATTTTGAGTGAAATATTGAAAAACACTTTTTTAAAAACTTTGTTTTATGAAAAATTTTAGAGCAAAACATATTACACACCAAAATGTAGGGAATTGGACTAGCTACAACGTCCAAACAACGTACAATACAACAGCCTTGGTCTGAAGTCCAAAATTCGGCCCAAACTAAAAAAAATACAATTTTGAGTGAAATGTTGAGGAACACTTTTTTAAAAACTTTGTTTTACGAAAAGCTTTAAAGCAAACATGTTATACACCAAAGTGTAGGGAATTGGACTAGCTACAACGTCCAATATAACAACCTTCGTCAGAAGTCCAAAATTCGGCCCAAACTCAAAAAAAAACAATTTTGAGTGAAATATTGAAAAAACACTTTTTTAAAAACTTTGTTTTATTTAAAACTTTAGAATAAACCATATTATACACCAAAATGTAGGAAATTGGAATAGCTACAACGTCCAATACAACAACCTTTGTCAGATGTTCACAATGCGGTCCTAAACTTAAAAAACAATATTGAGTGAAATAGTGTAAACACTTTTTTAAAAACTTTGTTTGATGAGCAAAACATATTACACACCAAAATGTAGGGAATTGGACTATCTACAAAGTAAATTTCAACAGCCTTTGCCAGATGTCAACAATTCGACCCCAAACTGAAAAAACAATTTAGAGTGAAATATTAAAACACACTTTTTTAAAACTAAGTATGTTATATGAAAAACTTTAGAGCAAAACATATTGTACACCAAAACATAGGGAACTGGACTAGCTACAAAGTAAAATACAACAACTTTTGCCAGAAGGCCAAAATTCGACCCCAAACTGATAAAACAATTTTGAGTGAAATATTGAAAAACACTTTTTTAAAGACTTTGCTTTATGAAAAACTTTAGAGCAAACCATATTCTACACCAAAATGTAGAAAATTTGGGCTGGCTACAACGTACAATACAACAACCTTGGTCATAAGTCCAAAACTCGGCCCAAACTCAAAAAAACATTTTGAGTGAAATATTTAAAAACACTTTTTTAAAAAGTTTGTTTTATGAACAAACAACAAAACATATTATACATCAAAATGTAGGGAATTGGGCTAGCTATAACGTCCAATACAACACATTTTGTCAGAATACCAAAATTCGGCCCCAAACTCAAAAATCAAATTTGAGTGAAATGTTAAAGACCACTTTCTTAAAAACTTTGTTCTACGAAAAACTTTAGAGCAAAACATATTATACACAAAATGTAAAGCAAAGGTCTATCTATAACGTCCAATACAACAACTTTTGTCAGAAGTCAAAAATTCGGCCCCAAACTCAAAAATCAATTTTGAGTGAAATGTTAGAGAACATTCTTTTAAAAGCTTTGTTTTACAAAAAGCTTTAGAGCAAAACATATTATACACCAAAATGCAGGGAATTGGACAAGCTACGGCGTAAAATACAAAAACCTTTGCCAGAAGTCCAAAATTCAGCCCCAAACTCAAAAAAACATTTTGAGTGAAATATTGAAAAACACTTTTTTAAAAACTTTGTTTTGTAAAAAACTTTACAGCAAAACTAATGGCACACCAAAAATGAATTTGACTAACAACGTCCAATGCAACAACCTTTCTCAGAAGTCCAAAATTCTTCCCCAAACTCAAAAAAAAATTTTGAGTGAAATATTGAAAAGCACTTTTTGAAAACTTTGTTTTATGAAAAATTTTTGAGCAAAACATATTATATACCAAAATGTAGGTAATTGGGCTAGCTATCGTCCATTACAAAAACTTTTGTCAGAAGGCCAAAATTCGGCCCCAAATTAAAAAAAAAAAAAAAAAACGGTTTGAGTAAAACATTGAAATCCACTTTTTTAAAAACTTTGTTTTATGAAAAATTTTAGAGCAAAACATATTATACACCAAAATGTAGGGAATTGGACTAGGTACAACGTCCAATACAACAACCTTTGTCAGAAGTCCAAAATTCGTCCCAAACTAAAAAAACATTTTGAGTGAAATGTTAAGGAACACCTCTTTAAAAACTTTGTTCTACGAAAAACTGTAGAACAAAACATATTATACAAAAATGTAGGGCATTGGACTAGCTATAACGTCCAATACAACAACTTTTGTTAGAAGGCCAAAATTCGGCCCCAAACTCACAAATCCATTTTGAATAAAATGTTAAAGAACAATTTTTGAAAAGCTTTGTTTTATGAAAAACTTTAAAGCAAAACACATTTCACACCAAAATGTAGAAACTATCTACAACGTCCAATACAAAAACCAAAAAAAAAAAAACAATTTTGAAGGAAATATTGAAAAACACTCTTTTAAAAACTTTGTTTTATGAACAACTTTAGAGCAAAACATATTATACCCCAAATTTAGGGAATTGTACTAGCTATAATGTCCAATAAAAAAACTTTTCTCAGAAGGCCAAAATTCGGCGCCAAACTCAAAAATCAAATTTGAGTGAAATGATAAGAACACTTTTGAGTGAAATATTGAAAAACACTTTTTTAAAAACTTTGTTTCATGAACAACTTTAGAGCAAAACATATTATACACCAAAATGTAGGGAATTGGACTAGCTATAACGTCCAATAAAAAAACTTTTGTCTGAAGGCCAAAAATGTAGGGAATTGGACTAGCTACAACGTCCAATACAACAACCTTCGTCAGAAGTCTTAAATTCGGCCCAAACTCAAAAAAAACAATTTTGAGTGAAATATTGAAAAACACTTTTTTAAAAACTTTGTTGTATTTAAAACTTTAGAGTTAACCATATTATACACCAAAATGTAGGAAATTGGACTAGCTACAACGTCCAATACAACAACCTTTGTCAGATGTTCACAATGCAGTCCCAAACTCAAAAAACATTATTGAGTGAAATAGTGAAAACACTTTTTTAAAAACTTTGTTTTATAAGCAAAACATATTACACACCAAAATGTAGGGAATTGGACTATCTACAAAGTAAATTACAACAGCCTTTGCCAGAAGTCAACAATTCGACCCCAAACTCCAAAAAAACATTTTGAGTGAAATATTGAAAACACTTTTTTAAAAACTTTGTTTTATAAAAAACTTTACAGCAAAACTAATGGCACACCAAAAATGAATTTGACTAGCAACAACGTCCAATGCAACAACCTTTCTCAGAGGTCCAAAATTCTTCCCCAAACTCAAAAAAAAAAAAAATTTGAGTGAAATATTGAAAAGCACTTTTTGAAAACTTTGTTTTATGAAAAATTTTAGAGCAAAACATATTACACACCAAAAAGTAGGGAATTGGACTAGCTACAACGTCTAATATAACAACCTTTGTCAGAAGTCCAAAATTCGATCCAAACTAAAAAAAACAATTTGAGTGAAATGTTAAGGAACACCTCTTTAAAAACTTTGTTCTACGAAAAACTTTAGAACACAACATATTATACAAAAATTTAGGGCATTGGACTAGCTATAACGTCCAATACAACAACTTTTGTCAGAAGGCCAAAATTCGGCCCCAAACTCACAAATCAATTTTGAGTAAAATGTTAAAGAACAATTTTTGAAAAGCTTTGTTTTATGAAAAACTTTAAAGCAAAACATATTTCACACCAAAATGTAGAAAATTGGACTATCTACAACGTCCAATACAAAAACCAAAAAAAAACAATTTTGAAGGAAATATTGAAAAACACTCTTTTAAAAACTTTGTTTTATGAGCAACTTTAGAGCAAAACATATTATACACCAAAATTTAGGGAATTGTACTAGCTACAACGTAAAATAGAACAAACTTTTCTCAGAAGGCCAAAATTCGGCGCCAAACTCAAAAATCAAATTTGAGTGAAATGATAAAGAACACTTTTGAGTGAAATATTGAAAAACACTTTTCTAAAAACTTTGTTTTATGAACAACTTTAGAGCAAAACATATTATACACCAAAATGTAGGGAATTGGACTAGGTATAACGTCCAATAAAAAAACTTTTGTCAGAAGGCCAAAATTCGGCCCAAACTCAAA
>NW_025808550.1:0-2328 GCF_022045245.1 Lucilia cuprina
AGAGACAGTAAAGAGACGATTGCCTCCGCTCTCGCTTACAAAGGGGACACTAAAGTGACGACTGTCTTCATTCTCGTTTACAAAGAGTTTATTTTAGACGAAAGACCAAAAACATAGGAATTGGATTTAGCCAGGTGGTAAGATATTAATGGAGCTAAAATTTAAAAATTTAAAGTGTCTACTCTCTAGAATACTATGGGACAATAATGTGACGATTGACCCGAAAGATATAAATTTGCGTCAACCAGATGGTGGCATATTAGTGGAAAGTAATAATCATTCCTTCAAAAAATGGATAAAATAACTACTTTCGGAAGTACAACAAAAAAACTACTTTTAAGAGTATAATCTTTAGGTTACTTGAGGATAGTAAAGAGACGACTGTCTCCGCTCCCGCTTACAAAGAGGACACTAAAGTGACGACTGTCTTCATTCTCGATTACAAAGGGTACATTCGTGACGAATGACCCAAAACATACGAATTACAATCATCCAGGTGGTTAACTATTAGTGGAAATTACTGTCTTTTTCGTATGCATTGACTTTTTGTCGAACTGCTGGGGTACGATTTGTGAAATATGAAGATTTGTGTAATCTATTTCTAAATCGACATTTGAGAAAAAGTTATAAAGTCATTCGAAATCATTCTTTTTCATATGGGATTATACTGTGTGTGGATTATATTGTGCATATGCAATACCATCATATGCAGACTTTAGTATGTAAGTTAACGAATCACAATATACATACATAAAAATATTCATTCATACATATTAATTAAATACATAAAATTTTTAATTTATAAACTTGTTAATCACAGTTTATTTACATGTTCGAAAACCGGATTGTTATTTTTTGTTTATTACTATTTGGATAAATGTAAATGAAATTGTCACACACCTTAAAAGAAAATGAAGGTATGTTAATATTTACATACACTCTGTACGACAATATTTTGTTATTATTTATGGAGAATAATACACAAATATTTGTTATTTAAAATTTGTTCATAAATATATAAAGAAGTTCAATATATTGATAATTTCAATATTTTGATAATTTTTGCAACATGTTGTCCTTTGTTTTAAAAATTAGTACCTACTAATTTTTTAATTGGTGTCTTATGGACCTATATTTAAAATTACATAGAACTGCGAATCACATAGAACTGGATGTCTGACGAGATATTCATATTTATGTACATACACATATTAGTTGTGAAATTGTGTTATTACTGTAATTATTTTTATTTAATCTATGAGAGTTAATCGTTTCGACTAGTAAAAATATTGTTTTAAATTTATTTTTAAGTTAAATATTAAGTAACCATATTTATACTGAAGAAAACATTTTTCGATTGTGTTGATGTTTGTAATAGGCACCATATCTTAAGAATTGTGCAGTTACTCCCATTACCCTCCTAAACAATTCGTTTGTTACTCAGTAACAATAAGGTTGCAGGAAGACATTACTACTTACTACTAAACTTTTATTACTTTTTATTCAAATTATTAAATTTAAAAAAAAAAACACACAACGAATGCAAGAAATTCATATGCAAGAGAATAAATTAGTATTTTACACTACGAATGTGTTCACCTTCAAATCGTTCTTTGTTCTAACAGTTCTTTGAACCTACAATTTTCAAATACATATACGAGTATAAAGTATTGTTTTAGTACTTTTCAAAATATATTGACGCTTTTATTTGCATTTTTATTCGATAATTTTTTAACCTAGAAATAAACTTGTAATAGCAGATTTAATTAAAAAACTAGAAATGATAATGTAAAAAGAATTTTATTATTCCAGTTGGTTTAAAAACGCTTATCCAAAAATAAACATTGCTTCAATCTGAATATACATATTTTATTAATAACATGGCTCCACAAAACTATATAAAATATATTAAGGTGTAATTTTTTTAAGGAATTGAAATGAAAATGAAGCCGAATTGCACTTATAATAAAAATAAAATGTATGCACAATTTTGCAAATTTTGCATACCACTAGACATGGCTTCAAAAAACCTTTTAAATGATATCACATATTGTATATTTTGTTGAAGAAATATAGTAAAATTAAAACAAGTAAGAGTGTTATATTCGGCCATGCCGAATCTTATATACCCACCATCAAATCATTCATGTTTATGTAGAATCTTACTGATGTACTTACATTTTTGGGTCAGTAATATGACTTAAAGTCATTTTCAGAAGAGGACCTTGGTAAG
The DNA here is from genome assembly GCF_022045245.1 of Lucilia cuprina. Classification (NCBI taxonomy): domain Eukaryota; kingdom Metazoa; phylum Arthropoda; class Insecta; order Diptera; family Calliphoridae; genus Lucilia; species Lucilia cuprina. Next base: position 2,234 of record NW_025808550.1, read on the forward strand.
GTCAATTATAAATCCATTTTCGTTAAATTTATGAAAATGATTTTGTTTCCTATAAAACTTTTTTATGTCGAATTTTATTGCTTTATATATATGTT
>NW_025808551.1:0-1701 GCF_022045245.1 Lucilia cuprina
GACTAGACTTTAGACTAGACTTTAGACTAGACTTTAGACTAGACTTTAGACTAGACTTTAGACTAGACTTTAGACTAGACTTTAGACTAGACTTTAGACTAGACTATAAACTAGACTTTAGACTAGACTATATACTGCACTTTAAACTTGACTTAAGACTAGACTTTAGACTAGACTTAATTAGATTCGACATTAGACTAGACTGTAGAATAGCTTTTAGACTAATCTATAGAATGGACTATAAACTAGGTTTTTATAAACTAGATATACAATAGATACGTCCAAAAATTTCTATCTACCCCTAATACAGAGACGTAAAAAACCATAATAAATATATAAAATAATAAAACAAGAAATTGTGGGTTTTGTTTTGAAATTGAGAAATTAGGTTAAGCATTTTTTTGGTTTATGTCTCAAACTCGTGTTTTTCTTTACTTCTTATACAAATAAAAGCTGGAATCTTTTCTTTATATATACAAGAATTTATTTTAGTTTTACGTTTAACAAATGTTGCCGACATTAATCTTGTTATGGACAAAGAACAAAAAATATAACAAAATTACCAACACTTTAAGTATTATGGAAAATTCTCTTCTTAAATTATAGATTTAAGAAATTCTTAATAAATTTAAATAGTTTCATGTTTATTTTGCAGGTGAAAACTTCTCATAAGTAGTTAATGTTTAATAGTTTTACCATAAGTATAGGTTAAAATTTCCATGTGTAAATAAAACCGTTTCTTATGGCGGTAATAAAAATATTTTCTGTGTTAATTACACGCTGTTTTTGGTTGGTAAAGGAGAAGGTGACATTAAGGATAGAAGTTTATTTATATTTAGGGTTATAATTTTATGGTTCTAATAATGTGTAGAATTATTAGAATTTTGTTTCTGTTTTTATGTTAGGATTTAAGATTTTCAGGTGTAAATAGTATGATAAATATAGAGCTGGAATCTTGAAATGTATTTGTCTTCTATGAGTTTTGTTTAGTTTTTGATAATGTACAAATAGAAATATATGAAAATATAAGAAATATTAATTAATTAAATTTAAATTCCAATTTTACTGAATTATTTTTAACTGACAAGGGCGGGGAAGTTTTTCCAATATAAATTTTATAATAAAATTTACGATTATCACTTTCTGGTTTCTTTCCACCAGTTATAATTATGCAAACCAACCAACCAACAATTTTATTTAGTAAGTAACAGAAACTTAATATTTGCATTAAATGACAATGAGGTGTCTGGTATTTTTTATTTTCAAATTTATGACCAGTATAATGCTCATAAACTGAAGCCAACATGTTTACTTCTGTTGGTGCTTTGTTAAATTTTAAATTATTATTATGTCTCATATTTCCCATTATGACACAAAACAACAATTATAATTAAAATATGTAAGTCTTCTACACAAGTTAATTTATTAACAAATAAAAAAAGAAAGAAATAATTTTTAATAAACACAAACAACAAGATGCTTACAGAAAAATTTAGAGAGTTCAAGGCAAAACATAGCAAAATAGCAAGAAACATGAATTTTGCATTAATTTCCTATGCATTCAAAGTTTAAATTTCAAACTAAGTCACTAATTTACTAACTTACTAACTTACTAACTACTAACTTACTAACTTACTAACTTACTAACTTACTAACTTACTAACTTACTAACTTACTAACTTACTAACTTACTAACTTACT
>NW_025808552.1:0-1049 GCF_022045245.1 Lucilia cuprina
CGCAAGGGTATCCTCTAAAGAGGATAACGGGATTTACGACCCCGCGGTCCCTAGTATGTCAAGCCCGAGCTCAGGACTTGATAAGGAGCTACTACAGGCGCGTAGTGGAACGGACGATAGATATATCGTCTAGCTGCTGAGCAGCCTCCAGCAGAGCAATGGTCTGGAACTAGTGACTTTCCCTTCGTTCAAAAAAATCCAGGCGCGACGGTTTCCACAGTGGACGGCTTCCTGGTCAGCGTCTGACCCCATGTTAGGGGCGGCTGTAATATATTCCTGGCGGAAGGAGAAAAACGCAAGCTATAAAACTAAATACAATGCAGAAAGAGAATGAAAATGTTACGGTGCAGGGACTAATAACCCCAGTACCGGCGGCTTTGGTGGGTGTGCAAACGGGCTCCCAGTCGTCGAAATCCAATTACTGTAATACTTCCCCAGTGGCAAACTTGGCTGGAGAAGTAGATAATGCTACAAGCTCTCATGAAGCAAATCCTTTCGGAAATAGTACAAAAACTATACGAACTCCACCACCGGCTGTTTCAACTGAATCCACGATAGCGGAGGCAGATGATATTGATGAGAATACGCAACGATTGAAGATGCTACAATCTGAAGAGGAAAAAGCGTTTGTTGATATGGGGAAAAGTTTGAGTATAATTAACTCAGTTGCCGGACCCGCAAATAATATTCACAAACCAATTAAAGAACATCTAGTATATGTTATGAATCTTTATCAACAGCTAAGAGAACTTAGAGAAGCTATTGCAAAGAATCCAAACAAAACATATATGATTGAGAAAAATGTGCCAAGTAGTAAGAAATACTCCCATATTGACTGTCAAACCCAAATAAATGAGGTAGTGGGCCTAAACAGTGGTGAAAAAGTGTCAACACAATACTCCCAAACTGATTTTCAAACCCAAATTAATGAGTCAGTGAGCCAACCAAGTGGTGAAAATGTGTCAACTAGTACAAAGTACACACAAACTGACCACCTAATCCAGGGAAATGTGTCAACTCCAGGGCAGGCGACCAATATCATGGAATGT
>NW_025808553.1:0-2036 GCF_022045245.1 Lucilia cuprina
CTAGTCCTAGTCTAGTCCTAGTCTAGTCCTAGTCTAGTCCTAGTCTAGTCCTAGTCTAGTCCTAGTCTAGTCCTAGTCTAGTCTTAGTCTAGTCCTAGTCTAGTCCTAATCTAGTCCTAGTCTAAACCTAGTCTAGTCCTAGTCTAGTCCTTTTTACAAACTCAATGGTTAGGCATGCCCTACTATACATTTTATTTGTTTTAATATTGTTTTCTGTTGTGCATATCTAGTCCTTTTTTAAAATCAACTATTACACACATATCGCTTTTGCCAGGATATTCCATTCACTTTATTTTATTAAAAGCTCCATTATGCACATGTTCGCTCCTTTACATACAACTTCCTCAATAAGGAAATAATATTAAGCAAACAAATAAAGTTTTTAACATATTTATATTTAATCATAACTTTCACAGGAAATGCCAGAAGTGAAAAAAATAGGAATTACAACAAACATCTATGAGAAAGCTTTTTAAATTGAAAACATCCTGCCATACAACCATTTATTCAGCCATCCATCCATGCAACTAACAGAACATAGGCAAGCAGATACTCAATGCAACATTATTGCAAATATGTTTAGACGAAGGGGGGGAGGGGGGGTAGAGAGGAGAGGGAGTAATAAGGAGTGAAAAGGAGTAGAAAAAGAAAGCTAGAGAGTGAGAAAGTGAAGTGTATGCTGTTTCTAAATAAAGTTATAATGGCAACGATGGCAAATAAAAACAAAATTGTATTGCAGCTTTAATAAATGTAAAAAATTAGATTTTTTCCTTTTTTTCTGGAAATGTTCGCCAAATTTAATATTTCTTTTCATAGCTGTACAGGCAGATGTTGCATGAGTGAGTAAGCATTGTAAAATTATGTATTCCTCTTATAACCAAATCATCATTATAAGCAGATTTTTTTGCTCCCTTTTTTACACTTAATCCTGCAACAAAAATTTAGGGGGAGAGAAGTTGTTTTCAGCAGGAGCTTGCTAAGTATATGTAAGATTAAAAATTTGTTTTTTTTTTTGGAGCATAGTGCCACACTTTGTTGAACATTATGACATGATGATCTGGCATCTAAAATTTTTGTTTTTTTTGTGGCATGTGTTTTCAGTGTTTTTGTTCTTATTTTGTTTTCGCATTTTTGACGTAAAGATGATGTTAAATTTTTTTTTTCAACTTTGTTGCATACATAATTAAGTTGTTTGTTAAACCAACTAAAACATCTTAAACTAAATTAATAAAATTCTGAGTTTTATGTATTCCAGACAGAATTCATAAAGGCAAAAATTGTAAAAACTACCTAAAGAAAAGGTTAAAGGGCATTAAAAGTATGTGTCAACTTCCGCCTATCCTTAACTAATGTCCTCCTCCTACTTAATTTTCTCCACAATATTACCTTTAAATATTTTTCACAATTAAACTCCTTTAAACTTTTTTTTAAACATTTCATATTATATTCACCACTAAGTCCTAAATTGCAACATTAACAAAGTTTCTTTCTGCAAACAAAAATTTTTGCTTTTTTGACCAGCATTACTTTCATCTACTTTAACATTGCCAAACAGTAGCGCAAACCACTAGCAAGCCCTGTAGTTATTTTACCAAATCGTCGTCATATTTAATAGGAAAAAAATAAGGAAAAACTTGTGGTGTTTTTAATTCCAATTTTTGTTCACAATTTATAAGTACTTTATTATAAACAAGTTATAGATACCTATAGTAGGCAGTAACGAATCTTGTGTACCCTTTATAATGTATGAAAGCTTTCATGTTTGATGAGCTTTTGTTATGCTATTCATTTTCAATATTTTTTAACAACTTATAGAAACAAAAGATAACAATCAACCTTTCAACTTAAATAAAGTTTCTACTAACGGGGAAGAATCAAGACTTTCAACTGGAAAGATTATTTCATTATATAAGCTATATCACAGCAGATTAACTGAACAAGTTAGTACTAAAAAACTAAAAGATAGATAGATAGATAGATAGATAGATAGATAGATAGATAGATAGATAGATAGATAGATAGATAGATAGATAGAT
>NW_025808554.1:0-1495 GCF_022045245.1 Lucilia cuprina
GATTACTGCGTTTGTTATACATAGAACAATAATTCTACCGATCTATCAAATTGAATAAATTCTAAAAATACACATTATGCTATATATTAAAGTACAATCATAATGCTTCAAAATGATACCTAAATGACTGTCATAGCGTGAAAACTGTCAATGTTATTTGCAGCCATATCGGAACCTTAAAAATGCTACAAATGATATACCATATTAAAGTGCAATCATAATGCTTTAAAATGATGCCTAAGTGACTGTCATAGCGTGAAAACTGTCAATGTTATTTGCAGCCATATCGGAACCTTAAAATACCGCCTTTTTAAACCTGGGAAAATAATTCTACCGATCTATCCAACTGGTCATTTTCTAAAAATATATTATGCAACAAATTATATACCAAAACAAATGGCAATTTTAATGCTTTAAAATGGTGCATAAACGACTGTCCTAGCACGAAAACTGCCAAAGTTAATTGCAACCATAGCGGAACCTCAGATTACTGCGTTTGTTATACATAGAACAATAATTCTACCGATCTATCAAATTAAATAAATTCTAAAAATACACATTATGCTACAAATGATAAACCATATTAAAGTAAAATCATAATGCTTTAAAATGATGCCTAAATGACTGTCATAGCGTGAAAACTGTCAATGTTATTTGCAGCCATATCGGAACCTTAAAATACCGCGTTTTTAAAGCTGTGAAAATAATTCTACCGATCTATCCAATTAGCCGTTTTCTAAAAATATATTATGCAACAAATTATTTACCAAAACAAATGTCAACTATAATGCAATAAAAAGATATATAAACGACTGCAATATCATGAGAACTATAAATGATATTTGCAACCATATCGGAGCCTTAAATTAGCGCATTTTTAAACCTGTACCAATAAATATACTATATACGACTGCAATAACATAAAAACTATAAATGATATTTGCAACAATATCGGAGCTTTAAATTACCGCATTTTTAAACCTGTACCAATAAATATACTGATCTATCCAATTTTTGTAAAAATTCATTATGCCACAAATTATACACCAAAGCAAAGTGCAACTGTAATGCTTTAAAATGATGCATAAATGATTGTTCTGGCATGAAAATTGTCAAAGTGATTTGCAACCATATCGGAACCTTAAAATACCACCTTTTTAAGCCTGGGAAAATAATTCTACCGATCTATCCAACTGGCCATTTTCTAAAAATATATTCTACAATAAATTATATATCAAAACAAATGGCAATTTTAATGCTTTAAAATGGTGCATAAACGACTGTCCTAGCACGAAAACTGCCAAGGTTAATTGCAACCATATCGGAACCTCAGATTACTGCGTTTATTAAACATAGAACAGCAATTCTACCGATCCTTCAAATTAAACATTTTTTAGACGAACACATTATGCCACAAATGATATACCAAATTAAAGTACAATCATAATGCTTTAAAATGATGCATAAATGACTGTCATAGCATGAAAACTGTCAA
>NW_025808555.1:0-1349 GCF_022045245.1 Lucilia cuprina
TTTTTTTAATTTTATTTTTGGAATAAAAGCAAACAGCTTTTAGTTCAATTGTTTGCAAAAAATAACCAAAACGAAAAAATAATTCACATGTACACATGCAAAATAAAATTAACCAATTTTGGTTAATAATAACCAAAGTGGCAACACTGTTTGTGTATTTCTTTCTTTAATAAAATAATAAATTATGGGAAAAAAGTGTCATTAAAATTTTATTCGAATATTAGATTATTCGACAAAAATTATTCGAATTATTATTTATACCAAATTGGAAATTTTTTATTCGTTCGGAGAAAATTTTCGTCGATTATTCGAATAATTTTTATTTGAATGACAACCCTAGTACCAGCCCACTCGGGAGTAGTCGGTAACGAAAGGGCGAATGTAATAGCTTTAAAAGGAAGGGAGCTCGAGGCAGTTAACTAGACAAATGCAAAAAAGCTGAACTAAAAATATGGGTAAGAGAATCCCATAAGGCCTCTCGAAATAATGAAACAGTGCACGGTGTCAGATTTTGCAAATTTAGGGGGACAATTTTGATTATTTTTTGCCTTTAATTGAATTCATTATGAGGGCAATTGTCCAAGTAGTAAACAAATATATTTAAAAGTAAAGAAATTTTATCCAAAACTGAATAACGGTACTCCGAAAGTAGTGTTTATTGCAGAAAATTAAAACTAATTTTTACCTCTTGCATGTACATAAGTTTACTACTTCAAAAAGATAAAAAACATAAAAAGTGGTGAAAAATGCAAAAGTTATAAAAAATTTCCCAGGCCAATAAGTGTTTTAGAGCACTTCATTCAACTTATTTTGGAAAATAAGCTAATAAAACTACTTTGTTACATAAAATAATCTATATTCACTCGAATTTAAATTTTTTCCCTTAAAATATAACGTGAACTAGTTCTGAGCTATATACAGTGGTGAAAAATAATAAAAACGATTTTATTTTGTTTTGAAAACAAAATTTTCTTAAAAAGTACACGTTTGAATTTGATGACTAGTATCTCAAATAAAAGGTATTTCGTTTCTCCTTTTGTATGATATATATTTTGTACATTGTGTAGCTCCAACGTATTTTATTGGTATTCAAAAAAATTTGGCATTGGAAAAAGATAATAGAAACGAAAAATTGTATTGCATATGACCTATGCAATACATTTGTATCATAAAAAAAAACACAAAACATATACAGTTAATTACAAAAATAAGTATACAGAAATACTGACAATTGGTTTTATTTAAAAAAAAAAAAAACATATTATTTTTTCAAAAAAACAAGAAAGTAACACATTTATTTATTAAACACAATTATGATAATTGTTATTCACTACTTTTTTTCTTCAAAT
>NW_025808556.1:0-1172 GCF_022045245.1 Lucilia cuprina
ATGCCACAAATGATATACCAAATTAAAGTGCAATCATAATGCTTTAAAGTGATGCATAAATGACTGTCATAGCATGAAAACTGTCAAAGTTATTCACAACTATATCGGAACCTCAAATAACCGCGTTTTTAAACATAGAACAATAATTCTGCCGATCCATCAAATTGACCATTTTTTAGACGAAAAGATTATGCCACAAATGATAAACCAAATTAAAGTGCAATCATAATGCTCTAAAATGATGCATAAATGACTGTCATAGCATGAAAACTTTCAAAGTTATTCACAACGATATCGGAACCTCAAATTACCGCCTTTTTAAACCTAGGAAAATAATACTACCGATCTATCCAATTGGCCATTTTCTAAAAATACATTATGCAAGAAATAATATACCAAAACAAATGGCAACTATAATGCAATAAAAAGATATATAAACGATTGCTATAACATCAAAAATATAAATGATATTTCCAACCATATCGGAGCCATAAATCACCGCATTTCTAAACCTGTACCAATAAATATACCGATCTATCCAATTTTTGTAAAAATTCATTATGCCACAAATTATACACCAAAACAAAGTGCAACTGTAATGCTTTAAAATTGTGCATAAACGACTGTCCTGGCATGAAAACTGCCAAAGTTATTTGCAACCATATCGGAACCTCAAATCACAGCGTTTTTAAACAGTTTTTAACATGAACAATTCTACCGATCCTTCAAATTGACCATTTTTTAGACGAAAAGATTATGCCACAAATGATATACTAAATTAAAGTGCATTCATAATGCTTTAAAATAATGCATAATGTCCTAGCACGAAAACTGCCAAAGTTAATTGCAATCATATCGGAACCGCAGATTACTGCGTTTATTAAACATAGAACAATAATTCTACCGATCTATCAAATTGACCAATTTCCAAAAATACAAATTATGCTACAAATGATATACCATATTAAAGTACAATCATAATGCTTTAAAATGATTCATAAATGACTTTCATTGCATGAAAACTGTCAATGTTATTCACAGCCATATCGGAACCTCAAATTACCGCGCTTTTAAACATAGAACAATAATTCTACCGATCCATCAAATTGACAATTTTTTAGACGAAAATATTACGCCACAAATGATATACCAAATTAAAGTGCAATCATAAT
>NW_025808557.1:0-2202 GCF_022045245.1 Lucilia cuprina
CTAGACTATAGACTAGACTATAGACTAGACTATAGACTAGACTATAGACTAGACTATAGACTAGACTATAGAGCAGACTATAGACTAGACTATAGACTAGACTATAGAGCAGACTATAGACTAGACTATAGACTAGACTATAGACTATATTATAGACTAGACTATAGACTGGACTATAGACTAGACTATAGACTATAATATAGACTATACTATAGACTGGACTATAGACTAGACTATAGACAAGTAATGTTTTGAATTAGAAGGAAATGAAGGACCGATTTCAACCATTTTGTCCTTAGACTAAAAGATTATGTGCCAAATGTCATCAAATTATCTTGAAAATTACGGCCTGTAGCCTGCGCACAAAGTTTAAATGTACACACATTCAGACGGACGGACAGACATTACTATATCGACTCAGAAAGTGATTCTGAACCGATTGGTATGTTTTAGAGTGTGGTACAGATATAGGACAAACTCATGGGAGGTTGTAAAAAATACAGAAAGTACTCAGAAGGAGTGTGGTACAGATATAGGACAAACTCATGGGAGGTTGTAAAAAATACAGAAAGTACTCAGAAGGAACCTTTGCGTTACCCATACCTTGTAGACCACTAACAAGTATGTATTTTAACAAAATATACGATTTCAATTTTATTTTGTTTTTACTTATTTATCTTCTTTTCCACTACCATCCGCATATTTTTGGGTGTTTTTTATGTGCTTATAAAAGCAACTTATCAGATTTTCACCCTGACAACGGACTGCAAAATAAAACCTTAGCTTAATGTAGAAGATTATTAAATAAAATAACTGCCACAAATTTAACAAAGGGCTAGTCAGGCAACAGTTTATTACAAAAAAAAAGGGAAAAACGATGCCTGCCTTAACAAGTTTTAATTTAATTTTTTTTAATATAAACATAGTAACTATATGTGTGCATAAAGATATAGTTTTTGGGGCGTCTTTGTGATGTCTTAACATGATTTTCTTTAAATTGAAAATAAAAATAAAATTTTACGATATTACTTTTGAGACACCAGTAAATTGCCCAAAACAAAAAAAAAGCATAAATATAATAAAGCATCCTTATTTTATAAAAATGCATTTAGCTGCGGCAGCATTTATAACAGTTTATAATGCATCATGCGTCAAATCTTGGCACCAGTTTTATACAGTTTTTTCTCCTTCATCATCGTCATCCTCTTCGTTTGCTTCTTATTTTAAGCCATTTTATGTGGTCAATGTAATGTAAACATTCCCAATATTAAATGCTTGGATATATGACTACACATACTTATGTACATACTTATGTATGTATATCATAAATGCAACAGTGTTTAGTGTTGGTGCAACAAACGCAACAAATATAAACTGTTAATGAAAATACTTCAAAAAAATCTGGATGGGCATAAAATCCTTCAAATGCTTCCATCTGAACTTTAAATAAAATCATATTAACCCAAATTGTTACACTATGCATATCTCCTGAATTCTTTTAGTTTTCAGTCACCAATAAACTCATTCATTTGCCGGTATTTAGTATGAGTTTAAGCCAACAACCTTTATTTCATACACAAGACTTTGAATAAATTTCTTCTCATGTACGAATTTGAGTTTTGTAGCATAATGTACATGAACGCGAAAAAAATGCTTTTGTAATAATGTATCATTCAGATTAATCGAAACTGATTGAGTGCATCTAAATGGCTTTAAAATAAAAGCAGAAGAAAATGAAAAAAAGCAAACTACAAACGACAAACATTTTTAAACAAACAGAAAAATATTTAACGTTTAATTTGAGGCGACATGGTTTTTTTCAAGGAAATTCAACAAATACGATGGAATATTTTTTAAGTTTAGCTTTAATATAATGAATTATTTTTCACTTTTCATTTCACCCTCATAAGCTGTGACAATGTTATAAATGACCATGATAATTGGAAGTAAAATTAGATTTTAATCATGGACATTTAAAAAAACTTATTATTTATGTTATAGTTAAAGCCAAGTCAAATACAATTAAGTACAGTTTTTGTGTGAAACCGCTTGCCACTAAAATACGGTTCATACCAGGAAACAGTTTTTCACAAATAGTCTATTTCTAGTCTATGTCTAGTCTATGTCTAGTCTATGTCTAGTCTATGTCTAGTCTATGTCTAGTCTATGTCTAGTCTATGTCTAGTCTATGTCTAGTCTATG
>NW_025808558.1:0-2515 GCF_022045245.1 Lucilia cuprina
AGTCTATAGTCTAGTCTATAGTCTAGTCTATAGTCTAGTCTATAGTCAAGTCTATAGTCTAGTCTATTGTCTAGTCTATAGTCTAGTCTATAGTCTAGTCTATAGTCTTGTCTATAGTCTAGTTGTTATATCTAAACTATCCATTCCTGATGTAAAACAAAAACTTTTTTTAGTCTTAAACTAAAATAAATTTTGTAATATTTTTGGAGAAAAGTTGTTGAGCAAACTTTTAAGAAATAAACTTACAAATTATTTGTTTAAAACTACTAAGCAGCTAATTAGAAAATAGTTTAATAAGGCACTGAAATTTAAACTTTTCCTAAATTTCACTTTTTATAATAGGAAACCCCAAGTGTTTTTTTATAATGATGAAGATAAAATATAAATTTGAAAGTTGTTTATTAAATACTACTCACTTTTTACTGGCTTATTTTGCAAAATTTAAAAGAAATATGTGGACATACCTGAAACGACATAAAAAAATAATTGCTACGTTAATATTGTTAAAGTAACAAAACAAAATTTATAATGAAATATTATGCTTCAAGCTTTTTGTTACAAAAAGGGTCGGTCTATTTACAAAAGATTCAACCCCACTTAAGGTTATAAAAAAAACTTTATAATTTTACATTTAGTTTTTAATAATTTTTATTTTTAATAGAAAAGGATGCATACAGAGAGGTAAAAAGAAATATACACGCCTGGTTTCAACTTAACACCAAAATGTTTATAACTTTTCAATGACATTCGTTGCCTGAGATAAATTACAAATATTTATATAGTTGTGGAAAGAAAGTGGTAAAAGGAAATCAAGAAAAGTTTATTTAGGAACATAAACAACATAAATGAATATAAAACTATTGTTATTTTCATTAATTAAAATTATACTCAAACTCCAGACCTCACTCGTAAAGAATAAAGCAACTTAAAAAAAAATTGTAATTAAAAGCGAATAAATAATGACATAATAAACTTTATTTTTTTTCTTCTTAATTCAGTTTAAGACCCGCAGCAACCATTTAAAAAAAAATAGGAACTTAACCTTTAAAAAAGTATAAAATGTTTTCAATGTATTATCTCATTTGATTTTGACCTGCATTTATTTCAATCTTTCAACGTCTTCTGTTTCCTTAAAATTCCACAAATAAACTTTCACATGTGCATGCCTGAACTTGTTTTAATATGTTCATACATACTACATGTTCCCTTAAATCTTGGTAAAGTGTTGAAATGTCAATATTAATCGTTTATATGTAGACTATAAATTTTTAAAAATTTTTTTGTTAAAAGCTCATCAATTTCTTTTATAGCTTTTGACCAAAAATTTTATATTTATGTTTCGTTTTATAAAAATATTCTGGAAAAAAATAAACAACAACAAAACAGGTGTTTTGTTCATGAAGTTCACTAAAAAATTGTGATACTTAAAATTTAAATATTGTCTAGACAAAAAGATTGTTTTTAGTAAATTGTAAAAAAAGTACATAATTTTCGACCAAGTTTTCTTGGGAGTTTTATGGACAAAAACACAAATCAAAGGAAGGAAATAAAGAATTAATTCTACCTAAAAATGGATTTTAACACTTACTTTTAAAAAAGAACCTTTTTTCGAGTGAACAAAATTTATAAACATTCACACTATGTCTGCTTAATACTCCATGGGGTCAAGATTATTTAAAGCCATATAAACATTTTTGTAAATAAATAAAAAGAAAATAAAATCTTAAATCTTGTGGAAACTAATGTGCATTATTACTTTTGGGTAAAATTTTTTTTCTTTTGAAAATATCACATACAGAAGAAGAAATAAACCCAAAAGTGTGACTCGAGCTGATGAAAATGAAATGTGGACAAAAAAAAGAAATGAAACAATTTTTAGTATTTAATTTATTCCTTTCCAAGTCATAAATTTTAAGCACCGAAAAATCTTTTTTTGTTGCTGTTATTTTTTTTCTTTAACTTCAGTGTCAACATGTAGAAAAATTAACTGGAACTGAGAAAAACAAAAAAAAAAAAAAAACTGAACCCTCAAGTCCAACGAACCAAAACCATCAACGACTATAAAACAAACCATTTTTCATATAATTTAAAAATAAACAAAAAGACAACAGAAAAAATGAAAATATGATGGAAATAACTTCAACACAAAAAAAAGAAGACAAATGTGACGTCTGTTCGTAGGAGTTTAAAAATGGATGTAAGTGGAAGTCTACAACTAGCAAAATGTTAACTATACGAAGACAATTAAATTTTCAATATTTCAATTCACTTGCCCAACTTACAATCAGAGCGTTGGATGTCATAATTCCATCTGTCGATTACTTAACTTTTTAACAAAAAAAGTTGCTTTTTTACAGAAAAGTTATCGGTAACTTACTTCAATAAAAAAGTTAACGATTACATTAATTTTCTATCTATCTATCTATCTATCTATCTATCTATCTATCTATCTATCTATCTATCTATCTATCTATCTATCTATCTATCTATCTATCTATCTCTCTATCTCTCTATC
>NW_025808559.1:0-3923 GCF_022045245.1 Lucilia cuprina
CTAGACTATAGACTAGACTATAGACTAGACTATAGACTAGACTATAGACTACACTATAGACTGGACTATAGACTAGACTATAGACTAGACTATAGACTAGACTATAGAATAGACTATAGAATAGACTATAGACTAGTCTATAAACTAGACTAGACTATAGACTAGTCTATAGCTATCTATAGACTAGACTAAAAGAAATGTATTTAAATTTTTTTTCCGTGTAAATTCCTCTGTTTGACTTTTTTATTAAAATAAAACTGCAAACGTATGAAACACAGCTCACATAGAAAAACAATAAAAAGAATTTTTAAGGCAATAATAAAAAAGCATAATGTGTAAGAGAAAATAATACTCACATACCTACAAAAGAATAAAAAATAGGAAATAAAATAAATACAAATATAAAAAGAAATATTTATTCACACATGTCTCCATATCAAACAAATGGTGATGGAGAAGAAAGTTATACCACGAGCAACATAAAGACACCTTAAATAATGTGCAGCACATGTGCTTTATTAATATTAACACATACAGGCACAGACATATGCTCCAACCCAAGAATTTAAATTTACATTAAAATAAAATAGCAATTTTTTAAAATAGATAATTTCATTGGTTTTTATTTGTTTCAATAATAAAATGTTTTTTAGTAAAAAAAATTAAAACATTAAATAATTTTTTTCTGTTTTATTTACAGCTTGTTTCCTGTATGACCAGCCAGGTAAGAGCTTAAATTGGTTTTTAATTTTATTTAGAGTTTTGTAAAAAAAAACACACACACAAAAACGATCAATTAAAAATATACACAATCTGTGTAGTTGCAGCAACAGCAGCAATAGGACTCCTGGTATTTTGTTTAACAAATAAATTCAATTTAGTAAAATATTTGAAAAAACTAATAAGGAATACTACATTAGGCAAACATTATATTCACACAGTATATCTTCATAAATAAAACTTGACAAAGCAAAGGACTAAATCCTGTATATTATATTGAAACCTGTAGGACAAATTTTACAACTCTACAAACATTTCTATTGCCCTCTCTTAATACCTTATTAAAAAAAAAATTCAAATGGATTTACTAGTCTAGCCTGTTCCCACAACACACTCGCACACAACTACATATGTACGTAGGTACTCAACCAGTCACACATTAAAACAAAACCCATAAATAAAATTCAACTTAATATTATACCATTGACAATTGAATTAGTTTCTCATTGTACTTTTTACATTCATATCTATTGAACATTTTGTAGTTGCAGTTGTTTTTGTCTGCATGGTTTTGATTATGGCCTTTAGTTTTGTCCATTGGTAATAACCACTCTCTGCTCGGTCTATGTTCGATAACTTTACATAAACAATAAATCAATTTTGTTATAAACCCTTGTTATTGTTTTTTTGTTTGGTAAAGTAAGTAAAGTTCATAATTTTATTAATAGTCGAAGTAAATTACATTTGGGATACATTTTAGAGTAAATATTAATAAACAAAAAATTGTCAGCAACAGATATTTTCATGTCAGATTGATATACAGTTCGATAGAAATTTTTATATATCAGTCTCAATGATATTAGACCGATCTAATACAGAACTAGAACAGAACTAGAGCAGAACAAGAACAGAACTAGAGCAAACTAGAACAGAACTAAAACAGAACTAGAACAGAACTAGACCAGAACTAGAATAGAACTAGAACAGAACTAGAACGGAACTAGAACAGAACTAGAACAGAACTAGAAGAGAACTAGAACGGAACTAGAACAGAACTAGAACAGAACTAGAACAGAACTAGAACAGAACTAGAACAGAACTAGAACAGAACTAGAACAGAACTAGAACAGAACTAGAACAGAACTAGAACAGAACTAGAACAGAACTAGAACAGAACTAGAACAGAACTAGAACAGAACTAGAACAGAACTAGAACAGATCTAGAACAGAGCTAGAACAGAACTAGAACAGAACTAGAACAGAACTAGAATAGAACTAGAACAGAACTAGAACAGAACTAGAACAGAACTAGAACAGAACTAGAACAGAACTAGAACAGAACTAGAACAGAACTAGAACAGAACTAGAACAGAACTAGAACAGAACTAGAACAGAACTAGAACAGAACTAGAACAGAACTAGAACAGAACTAGAACAGAACTAGAACAGAACTAGAACAGAACTAGAACAAAACTAGAACAGAACTAGAACAGAACTAGAACAAAACTAAAACAGAACTAGAACAGAACTAGAACAGAACAGAACTAAAACAGAAGTAGAATAGAACAGAACTAGAATAGAACAGAACTAGAATAGAAATAGAACTAGAACTGAACTAGAACTGAACTAGAACTGAACTAGAACTGAACTAGAACAGAACTAGAACAGGACTAGAACAGAACTAGATCAGAACTAGAACAGAACTAGAACAGAACTAGAACAGAACTAGAACAGAACTAGAACAGAACTAGAACAGAACTAGAACAGAACTAGAACAGAACTAGAACAGAACTAGAACAGAACTAGAACAGAACTAGAACAGAACTAGAACAGAACTAGAACAGAACTAGAACAGAACTAGAACAGAACTAGAACAGAACTAGAACAGAACTAGAACAGAACTAGAACAGAACTAGAACAGAACTAGAACAGAACTAGAACAGAACTAGAACAGAACTAGAACAGAACTAGAACAGAACTAGAACAGAACTAGAACAGAACTAGAACAGAACTAGAACAGAACTAGAACAGAACTAGAACAGAACTAGAACAGAACTAGAACAGAACTAGAACAGAACTAGAACAGAACTAGAACAGAACTAGAACAGAACTAGAACAGAACTAGAACAGAACTAGAACAGAACTAGAACAGAACTAGAACAGAACTAGAACAGAACTAGAACAGAACTAGAACAGAACTAGAACAGAACTAGAACAGAATTAGAACAGAACTAGAACTGTATTTCCCAATTCTATATTAAATTTTCTATACTCTTTTTTTTATATTAGCCGAATTGATATAAAATTTTTCGCGATAGTCTTACAATTTTTTAAAGAAATTTTCCTGTCTGTGACAAGTTAGCTTTGAAATTTTCTTCTGACGCTTTTAACTGACATTTCAAAAATGAAGAAAAAAATGTTTACATCTGCTTACTTTTATTCTACAAATATTTGTTTACGTTTCTCCACTTAGTTTGCTTTCTTAGCTATGAACATATTTATGTTTACTTTTCATCATCCCCAATTGACCTCTTGATATGAGTGACACACTTGTTTTCAGTGCTATTTTTCCTAAGCAATTTTAAAAGAAACTTTGTTTCCTTTTCTTGTATCTCGTGCATTTTCATAAAGTAAACATTTATTCCATTTTTTACTTTTCATAATCAAAATATTGATGTTAGATAAGGGCTTTTAACTATTGTGTGAAAGTGTCTGTTCGTTTGGGTATCTTGTATCGTTGTATCCTTGTATACACTTTGGTAAATGTTAAAGAAAGTGCTAAAACATGCTTTAGCTGCTGAACAAACAAAAACGCATAAAAATCGTTTCCTTTGCAAATATTTTTGCTCATGATACTGGAATAGGCACGGAGTGAGTGTGTTTATCTGATGTTAAGTGTTGTTTTTAGTGTAAAGTTTTTGTTCAGTTCTGTTGTAGCTCTATTCTGTTCTAGTTCTGTTTTAAAATTGTTTTAGTTCTGTTCTAGTTCCGTATCGTCCTGTTCTTGTGTTGTTCTAGTTCTGTCTAATTCTGATCTAGTTCTAGTTCTATTATAGTTCTGTTGTAGTTCTATTCTAGTTCTGTTCTAGTTCTGACTAGTTCTGTTCTTGTGCTGTTCTAGTTCTGTTCTAGTTCTGTTCTAGTTCTGTTCTAGTTCTGTTCTAGTTCTGTTCTAGTTCTGTTCTAGTTCTGTTCTAGTTCTG
>NW_025808560.1:0-1323 GCF_022045245.1 Lucilia cuprina
AAAGGAAAAGACCTAAGTTTTCTTTTGAGAAAAAAAAAATAATAAAAAAAGAGTCCATTTTGGAAAAAAAGGCAAAAAAGTTTTTGATTTTTCAAAAAAAGTAAAAAAATGTGTGTCTTGAGTTACAAAACATTTTTTTAGATATCCCACTCGCATCCCACTAAGCGTCAAAAAGGGTGTTAAAGGAAAACACATAAGCTTTCTTCTGAGCAAAAAAAAAAATTTAAAAATGGGTCCATTTTTTAAAAAAAGTCAACAAAGTTTTTGATTTTGCAAAAAAATTCAAAAATTTTAAATCTTGAGTTACAAAATATTTTTTTGATAAATATCCCACTCGCATCCCACTAAGCGACCAAAAAGGTTTTAAAGGAAAAAAAATAATAAAAAAAGAGTCCATTTTGGAAAAAAAAGTTTTTGACTTTTCAAAAAAGTTAAAAAATTGTATGTCTTGAGTTACAAAAATTTGTTTATAGATAACCCACTCGCATCCCACTAAGCGACAAAAAGAGTCTTAAAGGAAAACACATAAGCTTTCTTCTGAGCAAAAAAAAAATGGGTCCATTTAAAAAAAAATCAACAAAGTTTTTGATTTTGCAAAAAAATTCAAAAATTTTAAATCTTGAGTTAAAAAATATTTTTCTTGATAGATATCCCACTCGCATCCCACTAAGCGACCAAAAAGGTTTTAAAGGAAAGGACCTAAGCTTTCTTTTGAGAAAAAAATCAAAAACTTTGTAGACTTCTTTTTTAAAAAATGGACCCATTTTTTATTTTTTTGCTCAGAAGAAAGCTTATGTGTTTTCCTTTAACAACATTTTTGTCGCGTAGTGGGATGCGAGTTTTTGTAACTCAAGACATACAATTTTTTACTTTTATTGAAAAATCAAAAACTTTTTTGACTTTTTTTCCAAATGGACTTTTTTCTCAAAAGAAAGCTTAGGTCTTTTCATTTAAAACCTTTTTGGTCGCTTAGTGGGATGCGAGTGGGATATCTATCAAAATAAATGTTTTGTAACTCAAGACAAATGTTTTTAAATTGATTTTTTTCATATTTGTGTGTAAGTGATTCTAAAACCTTAAAAATAAAAACCACAACAACTGACCGATAATAGCCACTGGAGGGGTGCAATATGAGGCCGACCGCTATTAATTTTCCACCCCAAAATTTGTCTGAGTATCTTGCGGCTTTTTTAGTCAATCCTAGAAGTAGTTTTCAGCGCACGTGATTTTCATTGTTAAAATATCAGGTGCTGAATCTAATAGCGCCAAGAAAGGATTGGCAAAAAAAGCAGCTAATAAAGGCGACAAATAAGGAGGATAAAA
>NW_025808561.1:0-1176 GCF_022045245.1 Lucilia cuprina
ATTGTTCTATGTATAACAAACGCAGTAATCTGAGGTTCCGCTATGGTTGCAATTAACTTTGGAAGTTTTCGTGCTAGGACAGTCGATTATGCACCATTTTAAAGCATTGAAATTGCCGTTTGTTTTGGTATATAATTTATTGACAGTTATCATGCCAGGACAATCGTTTATGCATCATTTTAAAGCATTACAGTTGCACATTGTTTTGGTGTACAATTTGTGGCATAATGAATTTTTACAAAAACTGGATAGATCGGTATATTTATTGGTACAGGTTTGGATATGCGGTAATTTAAGGCTCCGATATGGTTGCAAATATCTTTTATAGTTTTTATGTTATAGCAGTCGTTTATATTTCTTTTTATTGCATTATAGTTGCCATTTGTTTTGGTATATAATTTGTTGCATAATATATTTTTAGAAAATGGCTAATTGGATAAATCGGTAGAATTATTTTCCCAGGTTTAAAAACGCGGTATTTTAAGGTTCCGATATGGCAGCAAATAACATTTACAGTTTTCACGCTATGACAGTCATTTAGGCATCATTTTAAAGCATTATGATTGCACTTTAATTTGGTATATCATTTGTGGCATAATGTGTTCATCAAAAAAATTTGAAGGATCGGTAGAATTGTTAATCTATGTTAAAAACACTACGATTTGAGGTTCCGATATGGTTGCAAATAGCTTTGACAGTTATCATGCCAGGACAATCGTTTATGCATCATTTTAAAGCATTACAGTTGCACTTTGTTTTGGTGTATAATTTGTGGCATAATGAATTTTTAAAAAAATTGGATAAATCGGTATATTTATTGGTACAGGTTTAAAAATGCGGTAATTTAAGGCTCCGATATGGTTGCAAATATCATTTATAGTTTTCATGTTATTGCAGTCGATTATATATCTTTTTATTGCATTATAGTTGCCATTTGTTTTGGTATATAATTTGTTGCAGAATATATTTTAAGAAAATGGCTAATTGGATAGATCGGTAGAATTATTTTCATAGCTTTAAAAACGCGGTATTTTGAGGTTCTGATATAGCTACAAATAACATTGACATTTTTCACGCTATGACAGTCATTTAGGCATCATTTTAAAGCATTATGATTGCACTTTAATTTGGTATATCATTTGTGGCATAATGTGTATTTTTAGAAATTGGTCAATT
>NW_025808562.1:0-1867 GCF_022045245.1 Lucilia cuprina
TAGAAACTTTTTAAAGAAAAAAAAAAAAAAAACCCTCTAACACCGGTTTTGGCCATATTTATAAATTGAACAAAGTCTAGGGGTACAAACACAGGGGCAGAACGAGGGGCTGGCTGCCTTAGTGCTGCTAACAGCTCTAAATACCATTCAATGTCAAACAGTGTTTTTTTTTTTTGTTTAATTTTAACATTTATCTTTTATTGTTGTTATTTTATTTAATTTATTTTGTGTTAATCTAGTTATACCCACAGGTTATGATGTCATGAATTTTTGGTCATGATGACGCTTAAAAACATTAACTTAATTATTATGGAGTTTCTTTTTTAAATCACAACTTTTAAACGAAATTATAATGATAATGACAGCTGCTGCTGGCTGCTTGCTGACTCTACTACTTTTACCTCTAAACTTGCCAAATGATTTGTTGACATTTTTGTTTAAAAATAGTTTATCTTTTTAAATTGTTGTGTTATGCAAAACATTTTCAAAATTTATTTTTTACGGTTTTTTTTTGTGTTTTTTTTTAACAAATTCAGTTAAAAAATTTACATTTTTATTGTTTTTAGTTTTGTTTTATTTTTCAAAAATTTTGCCAAACGTTATTTAACCACTAAATTTATGCAAAAATTGTTATAGAAAAATAAACGACATAATTTCTTTATATATTGTTTATAATACCGGAAGAATGAGAGCAATTTATTACAAAAAAAAAAAGAGAAAGAGAGAGATAAATTAACATAAAGTCTAGACAAGAACCAATATATTAAATAAACAATTTATGGTTTTACATTATAAATTATAGTATTTTATTATCATTTCATAGACTATACTATAGCCTAGACTATAGACTTGACCATAGACTAGACTATAGACCTGACCATAGACTAGACCATAGACTAGACTATAGACTTTGCTATACACTAGACTATAGACTTAACTATAGAATAGACAATAGACTAGACTTTAGACTAGAGTATAGAGTAGACTACAGACTAGACTATTGACTATACTATAGACTAGACTATAGACTAGACTATATACTAGACTATATACTAGACTATATACTAGACTATAGACTAGACTAAAGACTAGACTAAAGACTAGACTATAGACTAGACTATAGACTAGACTATAGACTAGACTATAGCCTAGACTATAGACTAGACTATAGACTAGACTATAAACTAGACTATAGCCTTTGCTATAACTAGACTATAGACTTAACTATAGAATAGACAATAGACTAGACTTTAGACTAGAGTATAGAGTAGACTATAGACTAAACTTTTGACTAGATTATACTACTGACAAAACATAGACTAGACCATATACTAAATTATAAACTAGACTACAGACTAGACTATTGACTATACTATATTGACTAGACTATAAACTAGACTATATACTAGACTAGACTAAAGACTAGACTATAGACTAGACTATAGACTAGACTATAGACTAGACTATAGACTAGACTATAGACTAGACTAAAGACTAGACTAAAGACTGGACTATAGACTAGACTATAGACTAGACTACAGACTAGACTATAGACTAGATTATAGACTAGACTTTAGACTATAGTATAGAGTAGACTATAGACTAAACTATAAAGTAGATTATACTATTGACAAAACATAGACTAGACCATAGACTAAACTATAAAGTAGACTATAGATTAGACTATTGACTATACTATCGACTAGACTATAGACTAGACTATAGACTAGACTATAGACTAGACTATAGACTAGACTAAAGACTAGACTATAGACTAGACTATAGACTAGGCAATAGACTAGACTATAGACTAGACTATAGACTAGACTATAGACTAGACTATAGACTAGACTATAGACTAGACTAT
>NW_025808563.1:0-1514 GCF_022045245.1 Lucilia cuprina
GTTCTAGTTCTGTTCTAGTTCTGTTCTAGTTCTGTTCTAGTTCTGTTCTAGTTCTGTTCTAGTTCTGTTCAAGTTCTGTTCTAGTTCTGTTTTAGTTCTGTTCTAGTTATGTTCTAGTCCTAGTTCTATTCAGGTTATGTTCTAATTGATAATCAGATAACTTCCACTAAATAAACTTAACAATATTCTAGTTATTGTCGCGCTACTCTTACACTCACGTTTAAAGAAACAACGGTCTCCGGTTTACAGTAATTTTTGAATGTGTACAGTTAAAAAAATAATAAAAAAAAATATAGTATTCATATAAAACTTAACAACATCAACAGCATAGACATATAAAAAAACGTAAAAAACAACATAAAACAAAGTCGTTGGCTGGTTGAACTAGGTCAACCGAATAATTTGTAATTTAAGGCTGTAATACATACATATATGTATGTATACGTATGGGTGTTTGTGTGTATATGTGAGTTAGTTTGAGTAATCATAACTTCCACTACTTCATTAAGTAACAATATCCCCAACCGTTTAAAAGGATAAGGATAACTTGAATGATATTTAATTGTGAGACTTGTTGTTGTCTTATCATACTAAAGGGACTATTGTTAACCATAGTTTTGGAGCAGCTTTCCATGTAGCCTTTGAGAACTACAAGGTTGTTATTAAAGTAAATTTTAAAACCGTTTGTCGTGTATTTGACTTGAAATTGTTCCGGGAAAACATCAATGTTTTCACAAAAACACACACTTGTGTATGCCGTTCCCAAAGGATTACAATTTTAAAACAATTCTGTTTAAAAGACAAAACTTGAAAAGCATTAGAGATTTATGGAAACATTTAAAAGTAATAGAAATAATTTAGTACAAGGCCAGAGAGATACAACCTCAAAAGAGAAAGATAGATTTATTTTTTCAACAAGAATTATTTGGAAAAACTTAACTTGAGAGAAATAAAGTGAAAAAGAGAAATACTTAAAAAAATATTCGCTAATGAACAAAATTTTAAAAATTTTGCCGACATTCTACAGAAATTATTTGCTTCATTAATAATACAATTTTATTAATTAAATAATGTTTGCCCAAAGTACTATTGAATTTACCATCAACACTTGTCATACTAATACTATTATCAAACAACCACTACTAAAACATCTTTAAAAAAAATTAGGGAAATGTTTGCCCATAGTCTTAACAATGTTGGTTAAAATTATACCAAATAAAATGAACAAAAAACAAATGTTTTTTTGAATAAAGAAAAACCGACAAAACTTTTCACAGGCAGTAAGAAAGTTATTCATTATGTATACAAGAGAAATAGTTGAAAAAAAACTCCGCTAAATGAATAACTAAAGAGTTAAAAGTTGTTAACCCTTCAAAATCTGATCGCCAAAGAAAACTGGACTAGAGCAGAACTAGAACAGAACCAGAACAGAACCAGAACAGAACCAGAACAGAACCAGAACAGAACCAGAACAGAACCAGAACAGAACCAGAACAGAACCAGAACAGAACCAG
>NW_025808564.1:0-1114 GCF_022045245.1 Lucilia cuprina
AATTAATGATTAATTAACGATTATTTTCAATTTTTTTAATTAATTGTTGATTACGATTAAAAATAATCTAAAAATAATCAGGGATTAATTGGAATTAATGAAAATAATAAAAAAATCAAAATTAATCAAAAAATTGATTATTTTTAAGGATTAATTTTGATTATTTTCCATATGTTTAGTATAATTTCCTCCCAAAAAAAGCTCTAAGAAAAACTTAATTATTTTTCCGGCAATCCGCTAAAAATTACGTATTTTTTGAGACCCATTTCGAAAAGATTGCAGTAATTTTTTCTAATTTCTTTTACTGAGATTAAAATTTTCAATCCAAATAAACTTCATAAATATATTATATAATAACAGTTTTTCATTACACGTAATGTAAAAAGATAGAGAATTGCACCAAATATATTGAAATTAATCAAAAATAATCAAAATTAATTCTTGAAAATAATCAAATTAATTATTTGATTAATTCTGATTATTTTTGATTATTTTCATTAATTTTAATTAATCCTGATTATTTTTAGATTAATTTTAATCGTAATCAATTAATAATCAGAAATTTTATACCAGAAAATTAAATAATCATTACGATTATTTTTGAAAAATAATTTAATTGATTATTAATCGTAATCGAAATTTTACAGCTATGCTTAAATATACATAGAAAAATGGGATTGCAAATGGGTTTTATTGAAATCCGTCCAAATTGGCATGTTTTTAAAACATCAGGGTCATTTTGATCCCAAGGCCGTTTAAGAGTTAATTAATTTTTTTCAGTATTATTATAAATATCGGTTGTTAATAAATTTCTTAAGTTTTGTGATAATCTACCTTAAAATAGAAACAATTTCGACTAGTTTCCGGTAAAAATTGCAAATATTACAAAATTTGACCTTTGACCTTTAAAGTTTATGGGTTAATGGCGTCCAATTGCACGAAACTCTTGATTTTTATTCAGAAATATGTGGACTAAAAAATTTACAAAAGGTTCCATTTAAAATATACAACAATATAATAAAAAGGCTAATTTTGCAAAATATTACACAAAAATGAGTTTTTCTCGAAATCCGCTGAATTTAAATTGCAGGTACAGGCAAACTATAAGAGGTAT
>NW_025808565.1:0-2528 GCF_022045245.1 Lucilia cuprina
AAAGCTTCATTTAGAAAATTTTGTTTTTTATCAATAAATTGCTTAAAGACTTTCCCCCTTATTCATAAACAAAATTTTATTTTATTAACTATTTATAAATCAAATTTCGTAATTTTGTTTGTTTTTTAAACCTGTTTTATAAACCTTTTATAAAATAGAATGTTGTTTATGAATAAGGAGGATTGGAATTAAGGCAAAATTCAACATAATAGTTTCTTTATGAAAAATAAAAATTTTAAAAATATATTTATGGCGTAGGGTATTATATGGTCGGCCATGTACGACTATACTTTCCTTCTTGTTGGTTATTAAAACAAAGCACCTTACTCAACAACTTTTTTGTAAGCAAAAAATACTTCTTTAACTTTCTATTTGTAAGCGAGCGCTTCTAGCCTCCAATGACAATGATAATGATATAACAAATGCGGTAGCTTTGACGTTTAACGCCATTGGGAGAATATTGAAATTAATAAGGTTGTTGGGTTTTTTTAATTTTTTTTCTCAAGAACCAGCATTTTTATATCAATTAAAAATAAAATTATTGTATTTTATTGTAAAAAAGTACGACAATAAAAAATGTTATCAATATAATTTCAAATAAAATTTAATTGTCAATGAAATGTTAAAATTGTTTATATAGAGAAAATAAAATTAATTTTACTTTAGATTTCCAACGTAAACGTTTCTTTCTGTATGAAAATTATATACGAATTTGCGAGTTTTACCCATCCCCCCTCTACAATTGTCCTTCGAGTTCTATAACTATTAGGGTATTCAATTCTTCTGGTTTTTGTTTTATTTGGTTTATTCGACAAATAATTATTTGATGTTTTACGTTAGCCGGTTAATAATCGGATAACTAAAAATTATTCGGTTTTTCGAATAAAAGGAAACTAGATGTTATTATTGCTTTTAACAATAATTTTCTTCATATACACCCTGTAACAATTTTGAAAAAAGCATAATATTGGTCCTATACCCACCTTAAAATATACCAATCGGCTCAGAATCATTTTCTGAGTCAATTTAGCTATGTCCGTCCGTCGGTCCGTCCATGTAAACCTTGTAATCAAACTACAAGCCGCAATTTTGAAGATAATTGAATAAAATTTGGTACATGATCTTCTATTATACCGTAGACGAAGGCTATTGAATATGATTAACATGGGTCCATTATTTCACCTAGCCCCCATACAACTGAACCCCCTAATAGAGCTTGTAAACCTTGTAATCAATCTACAGGTCGCAATTTTGGATATAATTCAATGGAATTTGGGACATTAAATTGTATGGTACTGTAGACAAAGCCTATTGAAAATAGTTAACATCGGTCCATTATTTCACCTAGGCCCCATAGAACTGCTTTTAAGTTCATAATTATGTTTAATATACTCGTATCTCGACAAAAAGCTGCAAAACCAAGTTCTATACAAGTCTTGATGACTCTGATGAACTTTATAATTATCCCCAATCAAAGTTTTACTTAAATATCCACAGTTTTATTAAACAGTATATATGAGACAAGGTACAATTCCACTTAAAGGCATTATTATGAAAACTAAATCACATTTTATTCTTATACAGGTGTAGGGTATTATATGGTCGGCATCGCCCGACTATAACTTCTTACTTGTTTATAATGCCAATATTGGTATCTATATTATTTACCGGTCTCACTTAGAGAAAAAACGAAAAAGAAATAAAATTTAAAAAGGTTTCAAAAACTTTTAACTGCTTTTTTGTGCAAATTTTCTTTATGATTTCCAATTCCTTCTTGATGATTTGAAATAAATTTTATTATTTCGATTAATACAAATACAAACATTTTAATATAAATTTGGAATTCCATCTTTTGAAATTGGATGTCTTTTAAACTTTAAAGTCCTTTTATAGGAGCATAATAGTTGATTATGAAAAACTGAGTACATAGAGTTAATACTAATTGTCCCCAGTATCCCGTACCCATAGATTTTTTCATGTTTGAAAATAACTTTTGCAAAATATTATTTTTACTTCTTTCACTTTAATTCTTTGTTTAGTTTTTTTTTTTTTCAAATACTAGAAATTATTCCTGTTTATGTGAAATGTTTTTTCTATATAAAGACATTACTGTTTTTAAGATTTTTAACGAGTTCTAGAATTCATACGTTCCATTGAACACTAGTTCAACTATAACTGTTGCTGAAAACTTATTAGAAATACTTAAGAACACAACAATGTTCCCAAAAAAAAAACTGGTTGTAACAATAAAGGCGAAATAATTATTTCCATGATTTCTTTTCAAAAATCAAAAAATAAATTTTCTTTATTATAGAACATTGATTAAGAAATTAAGAAAAGAAGAAAATTTATTATAAATTTATTAAATTTTGTAGAAAATACATTGTAATTTTACTGCTAAATAGTGAGTTTTCCTTAATCGGCTAATTAATAGAAATAATTCCATTTATTCGTTATTTGAAATTTAACAATTCTCATTTATTCGAACGATTAATCGTCAAAAATTAATCGATTAACCGAACGACGAT
>NW_025808566.1:0-2274 GCF_022045245.1 Lucilia cuprina
AGACTAGACTATAGACTAGACTATAGACTAGACTATAGACTAGACTATAGACTAGACTATAGACTAGACTATAGACTAGACTATAGAGTAGACTATAGACTAGACTAAGGACCATACTATAGACTATACTATAGACTAGACTATAGACTACACTATAGACTAAACTATGGACTATACTATAGACTATACTATAGACTAGACTATAGACTAGACTAAAGACTGGTCTTGATAGACTAGACTATGTACCAGTCTAGAAAGACCAAAGGCTATACCTCTAGTATATATACAGTAGACTACATTTATTCCAGATTATAGGGTAAACTTAACTTAACTTTAGTTCATATAATAGAATAGACTTAAGTCCAGATTATGAACTAAACATTAAATTAACATTTTAAAACACGGGAGAAATTTTGGGCATTTTATTCTTCCCCTAGCGGAACATACCAAATCACTTAAATGGTGGCAATTGTTTAAAGAGTACATGATAAAACAACTACAAAAAAAAAACGTATTTAGCTTTTTTCTTTTAAATGAAAGTGCAATCAAGTAAAGAATAAAATAACAACAACAAAAGAGTAAAAAAAAATAAACAAACAAAAACAAATAAAAATTTTATATGAAACCATATGATAGAAAAACAAACACACATTTGTGTATGTGTACAAGTTGAAAAGCTTGCATTAAGCACAAATGCAATTTTAGTTCTCTTTTGCTGACAAAGTTTTCTCTCAGTGTAGTTGTTTCTTTTTGTTTATTTTGAGAGTTTAACAAAGGTAAATGTGCATTACGATAGATAAACTTTGGATGTTATTTTTCTTGTTGTTAAAATGTATTGGTGGGTATGAGTGTGAGTGTAAGTGTAAGTAAGATAATTAACCCTAAATGAACCGAAACATAATATAAACATTTATTAATAATATAAATTTTTCTAGTTTTTATTATAAAAATCATATCGTTTTTTGTGCAGTTAAACTTTGGACTTTAAGAAAATTTTGTTTTAATTGAAATAAATAATTTAATTATAAAATACATTCAAGAAAATTTTTGTTTACACACACATTTGTTTCAATACAAATACACAGCATTAAAAAAATCTCCAGAATACATATAAGAGTGAATAGATACGTAATTCCGGCATATCACGAGCCATGTGATTATTAGAGGAGGAACATTTTTGGGGAAATTCGTAATATTAAAATAATTATTATTATAGGTACTTGATTTATAATTCTTAAAATGTGAAGATTAGTGCCCCCTTAAAAAAAAACATCAAAGTTGAAATACCTTCATAACCACTTTTTTGTTACACCAACAATAACAAAACAAAAGAAAACTCAAAATAAAGTATACACTCTCCTACACTTCCTTCTCTTTTTGCAGTCAATAACTCGCAAAATGCAATTCTTTTTTATTTTGGCAACATTCTCCACACTTTTTTTTGCCAAAACAAAGAATATTTACAAAATATTGTTTTTGTTTGAAAAACAACCAACAAAAACAACAAGACCCTGTAACTGAAGAATGAAAACACTTTATTTTGTTCACTCTCTTTCCTTGAGATAACCTTAAATGCGCCGTATGCTCTGTTTGGTAATGCGCGTAAGTTGTTGTTTTTGCTATTCTTGTTCTTCTTCAACTGCCTGCCTATTCATTTCTGCGCCTCCTTACCACCCCTCACAATATTAAACAACTAAATAAAACCAACAACGTTTGCCATGAATTAAGGAAAAGTTTAGGCAAAACAAAGTTAAATTTTTAAAGAACTCGAGCAAGAAATTATAATAATAAGAAGAGAAGATGAAAAAAAATGTAGAAATTTTGCTTGCAATTAAAAGTCATTAAAAGAAAATAACACTTGTTTATCATTAATTTGTTCATTCACTGTTACTGGCTGCTTTTGGAGCTGGCTTTTGTTGTTGCTGTTGTTGTCTTTATTACGATTTCTCTTCTTTACAGCAGAAAAATAACAATTATGGAAAATATATTTATATAAAAATTTTAAATCAAATAAATAAAGATTTAATAAGAACAATAACAACAACACAAAAATGTACTATAAAATGTTAAAGAAAGAATTTTAAGACATTAGTAGAACATTATTCTCATTAAAACTCGACTTTACGTCACCCTTTAGCAATATAGAGATATATTTGGAGGTGGACATTTGACAGTTATCTATCTATCTATCTATCTATCTATCTATCTATCTATCTATCTATCTATCTATCTATCTATCTATCTATCTATCTATCTATCTATCTATCTATCTAT
>NW_025808567.1:0-2688 GCF_022045245.1 Lucilia cuprina
CTAGTTCAGTTCTAGTTCAGTTCTAGTTCAGTTCTAGTTCAGTTCTAGTTCAGTTCTAGTTCAGTTCTAGTTCAGTTCTAGTTCAGTTCTAGTTCAGTTCTAGACAAATTCTAGTGCCGCTCTATTTTAAATTTAATTTAGTTCTGTTTTAGTTGCAGTTCCGAATTTTTGTTCTTTAGTCTTATTCTAATTGTTTTGGTTATATTCTATTATTTTCATTATCTCTTATTTCCAATTTATTTATTACAGTTAGTTATCAACCGTGTTTTGGTATTGAGTCCCTTTTTTTTTTCTTTGTAAATTATACGTTAGTTTCAATGATGGGTGTTTTTTATTTGTCAATTACAGCTTCTTTCAAGGACTTTATTTTGGCCTAAATATATTTGTGATAACTTATGTTTTTTGTATAAAATGAAGTTTATATTTGGAAACATTTTTTTATTGTCCTTTCTATACTTGTGATTTTTTTAAAAAAGTTATTAAGAGTTACCCACTTAACTAATCGCCCTATATTTCCCTGAACGATGGTATAACATTTCAAAATTATTTTTTAATTCCCTTTAATTTTTTCAGTTTATATGCTGTTAATTTATATAATACATAGTAAAGATTTGTTTTTAATACTTAAAAAAAAAATAAAAAAAATAAAAAATAAAACGAGAAAAATACCACTTTATTTATTTTAAGCTTTTACATATTCAATTACAAAAAATGCAGAAACTTTTTGCAAACAAACTTTTAAATATTAAATTTTTAATAAACTGAGCAATGCTGTAGAATCTGTAATAAAAAATGAAGCAAAAATAATAAAAGAAATATAAGTAACATGGTGAAAAAAGGAAAAAAATAACAACCGCACTGTGAAATGCTTTCCAAGTACTATTAACCCCAAAAGCAGATTATATACATTATTCAATACAACCAACACTAACAAACAAATGGCTACAAAATAAAATAAAAAACATATATATGTATGTGCTCAAACAAATAAGCATTGAGCCAAACCATCTAACCGAACGACAGACAGAAAAACCAAACAACCAACCATTCAATACCAACATTATGTTTAAGCATAAAGTTTCATTTTTATACACAGACTTACAGACAAATATTAACATGGAGAAATAGGCCCCGTTTTTGTTTGTATATACTTCCGCTTTCTCTCTCCCTCTCTTTTTGGTATATTGGTTAAGGCTCAAAACGAGTATTAAGTGAGGACAAGTACTCAATTACACTTATGTACAAAAAAAAAAAAAAAAAAAAAACATTTACAGTAGGTAAAAAAAACTGATTTCGAAACACTATTTTAAATCATAGGTTAATTTCATTTAAATATCTTTAGAACATTTTAGAAACATTTCAGTTCATTTCCATTTAAGCTTCAATCGTTGTAGTTCTTTTAAATCATTGAATTTAATTTCGCAATATCAAATATAAAAATTCAATAATTTTATTAATACCCACTGTAAAAACTTATTTAACCATACTACTATAGTAAGGATGTATTTGTGTGTGAAAATGCTTTTGTATGTATTGTGTTATACACAATATAAATAAAACATAGGCATTCAAAAGGATTTGCATCAATTTCCGTTAGTATAGAACTCATCCGTTCAAAATATTTCCGTTTATATGTTTGGCCATTTTTTCTGTGTGTTTTGCTTATAAATACGTTCACTAAATGAAAGTGAGTATGTATTTATTTACTGTTGCTCTTGTTCATATTATATACATATACATATTTCGACGGGTATATAAGGCTTAAGACATATTGTATGCAGGTCCATGTTTTTTTTTTTTTGTTATTCTACAGAAATTATGTTGGTTTTATGATGGCGTAGAACATTTTGGGACTATATTTTTTCTTAAAAAGAAATAAACTTAAATATTTTAAGCTTAATATGTACATTCACATTAATATGCTCAAGGATAACTAAAACAAAATGAAAGCAATGGAAACGGTAAGTGACATAAAAGTATTATAACCTATATATCCTTAAAAAAAATTCTGCTATTTCATACCGTTTCCAAAATAAGTAATTCTTTATTGTAAAAATACCTAAATCAACACTTTAATGATTTTCATTCATAAATAGACATAAATAAATGTACACATATCGTTTATTTACAAGCAGAATGGCAAAATATTAATATTTTATTTTCATTATTCATGAAATAACTCAACAAATTGTTAGATTTCGAGCAAAAAAAAAAATATATCAAAACGACCTATATTTTGTAAAACTTAAGTGCGATTTTTCTGTGAGTCCTATAGAAGATGAGCGATATGTGCATGATTAATAAGGAAAGTTTATTTTAGGGAATATTTTCTAGTTTGATTGTACTTCTGTTATAGTTCAGTTCTAGTTTAGTTCGAGTTCAGTTCTAGTTTAGTTCTAGTTCAGTTCTAGTTCAGTTTTAGTTCAGTTCAGTTCAAGTTCTGTTCTAGTTCAGTTTCAGTCTAGTTCTGTTCTAGTTCAGTTCTTGTTTAGTTCCAGTTCGGTTTTAGTTCAGTTCTAGTTCATTTCTAGTTCATTTCTAGTTCAGTTCTAGTTCAGTTCTATTTCATTTCTAGTTCATTTCTAGTTCAGTTCTAGTTCAGTTCTATTTCATTTCTAGTTCAGTTCTAGTTCAGTTCTAGTTCAGTTCTAGTTCAGTTCTAGTTCAGTTCTAGTTCAGTTCTAGTTC
>NW_025808568.1:0-1247 GCF_022045245.1 Lucilia cuprina
GAGTTATATTAGTTTAGTCAATCGATTGGTAACATATTGATACATTTGTTGCAGTACTGTTTATTTACTGTTTCTTATCAGATTCCAAGAGAATCTAGCCTTGTCCGTCCGTTTGTCTTTCTATTTATCTGCCTATTCGTCCAACTGTCTACCTGTTGCATTCGAATATAATCTATCTTGGAAGAATAGACAGACAATGGTTAACCTCTCTCACGGATTATATTATGCTCTATGCCACGTCTCTTCATCCTTCCATTTGTCCGTCTATCTTTTAGTCTGTCTGTCCATCTGTCCGTCAGTCCATTTGTCTGTATATGAACTAAACTTGAGGAATATTTTTCTCAAATATTCTATTTGAATGCAGATTGTTTGGTATTCAAATGAGTGCAGTTTTGACCCAGCTCTCGTGTAAAAAGAGCTGACTAAAATATACAAGTAGAGTGTTAAAATTTGTTATTGATATTGGACAAGATATGACTCCGCATTGTATCGAGTATAATTTATGTTTATTTGTATTATGTCCTTTTGTGAAGATTTTATTTGAAGTTCGCTTTATAAAGTGAAGTTTTAAAAACTTTCATCAGTTTTGTAAAGATTTCATTTCCGTTAGAAAAAAACACTAAATGTAAATTGAGTTAAATTTGGGCTTCATTAAGCATTTGATTTCGTATTTCAGGCTTCATTAAATCTGAAACTCTTTTCCTTTTTCATAACTTTTCTATAACAAATAAAACACTTTTTCTTTGGATCATTCTTTTGAATGATTTCAATTTAATATGTATATTTTGTTTTGCCAAAATGCCTTCTTTTTCAATTTCCTAAATTAACAATTTTTACTATAAACTAAATTTAACACATTTAACTTAACTAAATGAGAATTATTTTACTTTAAACGCTCTGTAAAATTTGTTTTTAATTAATATGTTTTTTTTTCTTCTTCTTATACAACTAAAACTACTTGAACTATTTTAAAAATTTTTATGGGTGATTTTGTTTTTTTTTTCTTAAAATGAAAACAGTTTGTTTAACACTACCAGTGTTTATCTTTGGATCTTTCAGAACGTTCTGTTTAATTGAACTACAAAATTGTTTACTACAGTGGTGGCAAAAAAGCTATTGTTTCTCTAGAGACATAAAGTGCTTAGAAATTTAAATATTAAATTTGTTTTAAGTTTTATAAAATTTCCATTCTTTGCTGGTAAATAACTGTGGGTTCAAAAGCGATGAAAACAATTTAGTGTTCAAAA
>NW_025808569.1:0-1038 GCF_022045245.1 Lucilia cuprina
ATTTGTATAATTTCTAGAAATTCAACTTGAAATATTTTGCAAATTTCACTATTTTGTTGACTTTCTTGATAAATTCTTTGAGAAAGTAGGAAAATGTCAAAAGATAAAGATTTTTTGTGAAATAATAAAGACGCTAAGAAACTAAAGATGACATTTTTGACTTAACTACTGTATTTAAAATTGAAAAAAAAATGAAGAACAATTAATAATAAAGTTCTCAACGAATTGCAAAAAGTATGTCTACTTTTTCTAGAGTTTTTATGAAAACTTTGATGTATAGTATAATAAATTGAAAGATTTTGTAAATTTCACTATTTATATTAGTAAATTCTTTGAGAAAGTAAGAAAAAATGTCAAAAAATAAAGATTTCGCAAAAACGAAACTGGTATTTTTGACTTATCTACAGGTTTTGTGAAATCTAATAAAATCGAGAAGAAAATTTAAAAATATACCAAAAAGCAGTAAAACTTATAATTTTCTCAAGTTTCCATAACACCTTGAATTTCAACAATTTTCTAATATAAAGTATAAATATCAAAAATCAGTAAAACTTATAATTTTCTATTAAGTACGAAAAATGTCAAAAAATAAAGATTTCGCAAAAATCAAACTAGCATTTTTGACTTATCTACAGGTTTTGTGAAATCTAATAAAAAGTTGTTTCTAATAAAAAGAAATTAATTTTCATCTTATATTAGAGTTTTTGTGAAACTTGTACATTTTTTATAATTTTCTCAACGAAGTGTAAATTATGTCAATTGTTTAGAGTTTTTATGGAACCTTTGAATTTTAAAGGTTTCAAATTTCTATAAATTCAACTGTTTAGTATAGTAAATTGAAATATTTTGTAAATTTCACTATTTAGTTGACTTTCTTGATAAATGTAGGAAAAATATAAAAAAATAAAGATTTCGCAAAAATGAAACTCGCATTTTTGACGTATTTTTAGATTTTTATGAATCCTTTGAATTAAAAACATTTTGTAATTTCTAGAAATTCAACTGTTTAGTAATTAGAAAGATATTGTAAAATTCTCA
>NW_025808570.1:0-2569 GCF_022045245.1 Lucilia cuprina
CTATCTATCTATCTGTCTATCTATCTATCTATCTATCTATCTATCTATCTATCTATCTATCTATCTATCTATCTATCTATCTATCTATCTGTCTATCTATCTATCTAACGATCTAACTAAATAACTAACAACTTACTTTAATTTTATTTCAATGCTTTCTAATATCAAAATGCAGAATACGATTCGAATTGAATTCGATTTGAAGAATAGGGACGATTGCTTTATTAAAAATATTAGTTAGTAAGTTAGTTAGTTATTAGGTAAGTAAGTGAGTGTGTGAATGAGTAAGTAAGTATGTTGGTTAGATAGTAAGTAAGTTAGTTAGTTAGTAGGATGTAGATGGAACTAAAATTTATTCGACTTGGTCAAGTAAAATCTAAAACGTTATATAGGTTTCCAAAAATAAAAATACATACTTTCCCATAACTTCAAAACCATTTATACACAAATAGAGATTTTTTGGGTTTTTAACGATTTTTTTTTTATTATGTTTAATATAAATATAAAAAATTATATTTTTATATAAAAAGTCCAAAAATATTATTCCACATAAAAATTGTTGATTTTTAGTTATTTAGTTGATATACATTTTTGTTACTATTTATAAAAATATGTTTTGATTTAGTAAGAATGATAAAGAAAAACAAATTATTTTTAAAATGCATATCAGAAAGTCGGAACAATAAAATATTTTA
Source organism: Lucilia cuprina (assembly GCF_022045245.1). NCBI lineage: Eukaryota > Metazoa > Arthropoda > Insecta > Diptera > Calliphoridae > Lucilia > Lucilia cuprina. The sequence continues at coordinate 696 of NW_025808570.1, forward strand.
AGAAAATGCAACAACGAGACAATATTTGTTTTTTTATAAACTATGGAGGGTGAAAGTAAACTAAAACATATTGCCATATTTAATTATTTCTGTATTTTTTTTTTAATATTTAAAATTTGTTTTGTAAAAAGTACTTAAGGCAATTGCGGAGTTGTACTTTAAGTTTGTTTTTAAATGATTTTTTTTATGATAAATGCTCATTTTTTTGTTTTTAATAATGATATTTTTTAAAATTAAATTTCTCTTGTAAAAAAAATATTTTAAATAAAATAAAATGTATGTTTTTTTCTTCTTTTTTTTATAAAAAACAAAAAAATAATTCAAGTGAAAAAGTGCTTTTAAGAGAATAAAAGTAATACTTAAAAAAGTTAAACAAAAAAAAAAAAAATAAATTTATATATTTAAATGTGTACAAAGTAAATGAATAGAATAGATTTGTTTTTAAATATTTTAAACGGCCGTTTTCCGTTTTGGATGTTTATGAAAAGTGCGAATGTTAAAGAGAACCTAAAGAACTAAACAAAATGGACAGAGAAACTAAAAACTAAAGTATAAAACTAATTTCTATAGAATTTAAAATAGTTTAACAGAAAGAAAATCTAAAGACAATAGATTTTGCAAAACAGAGAAAGAAACATAAACAAAGTGGCGAAAAGAACTTAAATTTATAATAGATTATACCATGCAGCAGGTGGCGTCAGGGGGAAAATAAGTGAGTTGATGTTGTTGTTAGTTTGTTTGTTGGTTTTTAATCTCTAAAGTGCAGTGCGCTATATATGATTTTATATATTATTAAACGTTGCTGTTGTTGTTGTTTTTTAGAATTGACTTTCTTCATGTGTTGTAGTTTTTGTAGTTATAACTTCAGCTTCACCATTGGTTTTTTCATGCGAAACACTGGTGATGACAGATTTTATTACCACCGAACTTGTGCTGGTTTCAGTTGTATTGCTAAAATTACAAAAAAATACATTAAATAAATCTAAAACGAATAATTAATGTTTCATCTAACTTACCTCAAAGGTGCTAAATCCATTAAATTGGGTATATTAAAATCGTTAATATCCTTCATATTAACACTAGTTAGCGTTTGATTTGTTTGTGTGCTCATAACAGATAAACGGCCTAAATGAAATTTAAATATTTATTTTTATTATTAAAGTTTTGTTCAATCGTTAAGAGGATATTTTTTGTTTAGATAAAAAAATAAAGTATTATGCATTTGTTACCTTAAGTATTGTAATGTAAACTTATAAAAACAATTTAACATGCAGAGTAAAAAGTATTTGTATTTAAATTAGGAAAAATATAACAATTAAATCATTCTTCTACCGCTACCTGTAAAGCAAATTATGTGAAGTGTAAGTGGTAATAAGGGGAAAAAATTAAAAGAATTATAACACCAAGATGAATTTGCAAATGTAAGTGAAATGAATCAGGGTAAAGTTTTTCTTGGTTTTCATTAACAAAAAGCTTTCAAAGTCCGTCTTTAAATAGCTAAGAATAGTAAGAGAAAAAGTTTAAGGAACTTACTAAGTAACTAACTATAGACCAGACTGTGGACTAGACTATAGGCTAGACTATAGACTACACTATAGACTAAACTATAGACTAGATTATAGACTATACTATAGACTAGACTATAGACTAGACAATAGACTAGACTTTAGACTAGACTATAGACCAGACTATAAACTAGTATAAAGAATAGACTAAAGACTAGACTATAGACTAGACCAGAGAATAGACTAGACTATAGATTAGACTATAAACTAAACTATAGACTACACTATAGACTAAACTGTAGACTAGATTTTAGACTATACTATAGACTAGACTATAGACTAGACTTTAGACTAGACTTTAGACTAGAT
>NW_025808571.1:0-1139 GCF_022045245.1 Lucilia cuprina
AAGGATCGGTAGAATTGTTGTTCTATGTTTAAAAACGCTGTGATTTGAGGTTCCGATATGGTTGCAAATAACTTTGACAGTTTTCATGCCAGACAATCGTTTATGCATAGATCGGTAGAATTATTTTCACAGCTTTAAAAACGCGGTATTTTAAGGTTCCGATATGGCTGCAAATAACATTGACTGTTTTCACGCTAAGACAGACATTTATGAATCATTTTAAAGCATTATGATTGCACTTTAATATGGTATATCAATTGTAGCATAATGTGTGTTTTTACAAATTGGTCAATTTGATAGATCGGTAGAATGATTGTTCTATGTTTTTATAAACGCAGTAATCTAAGGTTCCGATATGGTTGCAATTAATTTTGGCAGTTTTCGTGCTAGGACAGTCTTTTATGCTCCTTTTTAAAGCATTAAAATTGCCATTTGTTTTGGTATATAATTTATTGCATAATGTATTTTTAGAAAATGGCCAATTGGATAGATCGGTAGAATTACTTTCCCAGGTTTAAAAAGGCGGTAATTTGAAGTTCCGATATGGTTGTGAATAACTTTGACAGCATTATGATTGCACTTTAATTTGGTATATCATTTGTGGCATAATATGTTCGTCTAAAAAATGATCAATTTGAAGGATCGGTAGAATTGTTGTTCTATGTTTAAAAACGCTGTGATTTGAGGTTCCCATATGGTTGCAAATAACTTTGACAGTTTTCATGCCAGGACAATCGTTTATGCATCATTTTAAAGCATTACAGTTGAACCTTGTTTTGGTGTATAACTTGTGGCATAATAAGTTTTACAAAAATAGGATAGATCGGTATATTTATTGGTACAAGTTTAGAAATGCAGTAATTTAAGGCTCCGATATGGTTGCAAATATCATTTATAGTTTTCGTGTTATTGCAGTCGTTTATATATCTTTTTATTGCATTATAGTTGCCATTTGTTTTGGTATATAATTTATTGCATAATATATTTTTAGAAAATGGCCAATAGGATAGATCGGTAGAACTATTTTCACGGCTTTAAAAATGCGGTAATTTGAGGTTCCGATATGACTGCAAATAACATTGACAGTTTTCACGCTATGATAGTCATTTAGACATCATTTTAAAGCATTATGATTGCAC
>NW_025808572.1:0-1502 GCF_022045245.1 Lucilia cuprina
AGTAGATAATCTCATTTAAATACATAAAAGCATTTTACTTCATTCCAAACGTTTTCATTTAATTTCATTACAAGTAGAAATATTAAATAAATTTTAAAACATACACATACATACACTGACATCACAGGCTGTATATATATTGGAGAGCTATTATGTTTACTGTATTTTGTTAACAATAAACAGCATAAAAGTATGCTATATATGAAAATGTAATAAAATTTCATTATACATTCAAAAAGCTTTAAAATATACTACAATGAAATGAATTAAAAATATGCCCATAAGTATGCTTTAAATATTATCAAATATGTTAAGTAGATGCATAGTTAAAGGGCTGCTTTATGGATGATAATGAACATGATTTAAGTCCTAGAGATTTGTATATTGGTGTATCAAAGTTAGTTGTTATTAAGGATTAACAGTTATCAGCTTAAAAGCAATTATCTGAAATTATTTGCTAACTAAGATCTTAATAAAGCATAAAGTTAAGCTGTTTTATTACAATAAAAACAATTTTTTAATAATTATCCCATTTTAAAATTGGCAACTTGCACTACATTTTGCTTTAAATTTTTAATCGTTTCATAAAGTTTAAAAAAAGTAAAAGTGAATTCGTTTTTTTTTTTTTTTTTTGCTGGCATAAATAAAATTATATTTAAACACGTTTCAGCCCTATAATGAAAAGCTTTCACTATCTAGTCCTACATTTTTTTTTCGTTCATATATAACACGATGAATACCCTAAGAACCAGAGGAACATTTCTAAGGAATAGTAACAGAAACTCAAACCTTTCAAGTCAGTCTCTTTATGTTGAAGGCAAAAGAAAAGAAATGAAAAAAAAAAAAATAACAACAAAATAAAACATTTTATGCATGAAAAACAGTATTATAGTGTCAACATGCTCCATATCCATACATCAACATATAAATACTTTTTTTTAAATTTTTTTTTTGTCCAACCTACTCGCATACAGAAAGAGTGACATAAATATGTGAAAAACTTGTTAACATCCAGGTCCTGTATTCTTTATTATTTTCTGCTTTAGTTTAATATACACATTTTTTTAATGTTTTTCAACTTTGTCTCCACATATATAAAGTACTATATGTGTATATAAAAGGATGAGAAATGATAGTCCTTTTTATTTATACAGCATACAAGTTTAACATGTTTTATATGATTTTATATACTATTCTATTTTTTAGTTTTATATAATATTTTTGAATTTAAGCGTTTATGTGAATTCCATAACAACCTCAATTCATAATAAATTGCATAACCTAAAAAAACGATATGAGGACTAAAAGGAATATAAAGTGAAAATTTGAAAATAATTTTGGAATTGAACAATATGAGTCCGAAAATTAGTTCTAGTTCTGTGGCAGTTCTGTTGTAGTTCTGTTGTAGTTCTGTTGTAGTTCTGTTGTAGTTCTGTTCCAGTTCTGTTCTAGTTCTGTTCTAGTTCTGTTCTAGTTCTGTTCTAGTTCTGTTCTAGTTCTGT
>NW_025808573.1:0-1906 GCF_022045245.1 Lucilia cuprina
AGTTCAGTTCTAGTTCAGTACTAGTTCAGTTCTAGTTCAGTTCTAGTTCAGTTCTAGTTCAGTTCTAGTTCAGTTCTAGTTCAGTTCTAGTTCAGTTCTAGTTCTGTTATAGTTCTTTTCTCTTCTACTTCTGTTCTACTTCTGTTCTACTTCTATTCTACTTCTATTCTAGTTCTATTCTAGTTCTGTTCTAGTTAAGTCCTACTTCAGCCCAAAATGCTGCTAAAAAGAACTTCACACACAACATGTTTATATGTGGCCAATTGCCCATGACAGCTTCCAATCAAATTTTAATAACAAGACATTATTAAACCCAATAACAAAGTTATAACATCTGACTTTTAAGCCAACTAATTTATTTAATATCACCCCCTCATTGGAAAAAAGCTGCAACAGAAAACTTATTTAAACTTAATCTCTGATAGAGTTATAAATTAATGAACCACATAATATTTCATTCAATTAATACTAAGTATTTGTGGTTACTCCAACTATTTAAATGTAGAAAAAAACACACTTGTGTGTTTTATTTATCTCGTAGATTAATTTTACATTGGACGCCTGGCAGTTTCCATTTCAATTGCTCTTTAGTTTATTTATATGTTTTATCCACACCAAAAGGGGAAGTGTTTCCATGTGTATTATTTTTAATTTTGGAGCCACCACAAAGTCATTCATTGAAATTATTTATTGTAATATGGATTACATTACATGCTAATAAAATGAACAGATGCTTTGAATTTGTAGGGATTGAGGTTGTAATCAGTAGTTGAAAATCTATTTTGTTTTTCAATCTGGAGAATTTTTGCATTTAAATTAATTAAACATTAACACACAGGTGTTTTAAATTACAGCGCACTCTTACTTTATTCGTCTCAAGTTTAACGGCATATTGTGATAATTGCAAAAAGTAATATTTTTTATCGCTACTAAAATTCTATTGAACGTGATTCTATGCAGCTAAAGGTTTAAATCTGAGGAAAGTAACAGTTGTTTTGCCAATTCCTTTTTATTTCTCTTTTGCTTGCAATAAACTTCTTAGGTCAAGCAACGGCGCTAAACATTTATATTGCATTAGCATAGGAAATATTTAATCAATTATTATTATACATTAATATCGAAAATTGCATATATTTTTATTAAAGAAAATTGTTTAAAATCTTATAGCAATTGTTTTCATTATAGAAATGTTGTTGAATATTTTTCTTTAAAATATTAAAAATTATGCATGTAAAATTATTGTTTAAAAAACCTATAACATGAGCTTAAGATTGCAGACAAACAACAAAAACAAGTGAAAATTTATAGCCAGACATAATCCGGACATATGCCAGGCAACACCACTTACAGCAAGAAGTTTTCTAAAGTTGATTTATATAATGGCTGATGCAAATTTTGAAAGCTTGTTAAGACAATAGTCTATATATTTATATAGTTCAAATTCTACACTCTTACTTGGTGCAAATAGATTACTTACTCTATAGTCCAATCTGTAGACTTCTATATAGTCAAAACTATAGAACACTTCATAATCCATAATATAGACTACTCAATAGTTCAGACTATAGACTACTCAATAGTTCAGACTATAGACTACTCTATAGTTCAGACTATAGACTATACTATAGTCCAGACTATAGACTACTCTATAGTCCAGAATATAGACTACTCCATAGTCCAGACTACAGACCACTCCAAAGTTCAGACTATAGACTGCTCTATAGTGCAGACTATAGACTACTCCATAGTTCAGACTATAGACTACTCCATAGTTCAGACTATAGACTACTCTATAGTGCAGACTATAGACTACTCTATAGTCCAGACTATAGACTACTCTATAGTCCAGACTATAGACTACTCTATAGTCCAGACTATAGACTACTCTATAGTCCAGACTATAGAC
>NW_025808574.1:0-1295 GCF_022045245.1 Lucilia cuprina
TAGAACTGAACTAGAACTGAACTAGAACTGAACTAGAACTGAACTAGAACTGAACTAGAACTGAACTAGAACTGAACTAGAACTGAACTAGAACTGAACTAGAACGAAGCTTAATTTTTTTAATTTTTCACAAATAACTGCACTTTTCATAGAAATCGTTTTTTTTTTCTTATTTATAAATATTTTATATAAAATTTAGTTTAAGCTGCAATCTTTTGCTAAATATTCTTTTCTACATTACTTTTTGTTATTACACAATGCCCGACTAAAAAAAATTTACATTATCTTTTATAGGAAATTTTTTTTCAATAAAAGTTATTAATATTTTTTATAAAGAAGTTTTTCTTATAAAAAAATTTAAAAAGTTTTACTATTATAATTATGAAAAAAATTAAATACAAAAAAATTAACAGTAAATTTTAAATGTTTACGCCTTATTCATAAACATTTATCAAAGGTTTATAGTACAAATTTTGTATGCAAATGTGATTTATAAACCTAACATAAATTAACTACATACTTTAAACTTATAGTCATTTTTAAAACAAATATTTTAACAAATTTTGGTTTAAATAAAAATAATTTTAATCAAGTTTAATTAAACGGAAAATTAATCTTAAAAATATTTTACTTTATGTTATAAATTTTCATTATTTATTTAAGGTGTATTTGAGCTAATAAATTGTGCAATTTTATTTACAGTGCATTACAATTTTTATTTAAAAATAATATAAAAATTTTAAAAATAAGTTTACACCACACTTTTTTTTAATTATATAAAATGTAAACATTGAAAAATTATATTTGTTTTGAACATAAGAGTTCAAAAATAGAACAGTGCAAAACGTAAATTATTAAAAAGTTTTATTTATTTTTGGTGCAATTTTTTTTAAATATGGTGCTTAATTAATTAGTGCAGATTTTTAATGAAAACAACAACAAGTGCATAAATGTGCGAATATTAAAAAAGTGCTTGATATCATTTAATTTAGACATAATTTTGAGTGCAATTTCAAAATAAATAAGTGCAAATAACATTCAAAATTTTTACGCGAGGGTGAAAAGAACAGAAGTAGAACTAGAACAGAACTAGAACAGAACTGGAACAGAACTAGAACAAAACTAGAACAGAACTAGAACAGAACTAGAACAGAACTAGAACAGAACTAGAACAGAACTAGAACACGACTAGAACAGAACTAGAACAGAACTAGAACAGAACTAGAACAGAACTAGAACAGAACTGGAACAGAACTAGAACAGAACTAGAACAGAACTAGAACAGAACTAGAACA
>NW_025808575.1:0-5484 GCF_022045245.1 Lucilia cuprina
TATAGACTGTTCTATAGTCCAGACTATAGACTGTTCTGTAGTCCATACTATAGACTGTTCTATAGTCCAGACTATAGACTGTTCTATAGTTCAAACTATAGACTGTTCTATAGTTCAGACTATAGACTGTTCTATAGTTCAGACTATAGACTGTTTTATAGTCCAGACCATATACTGTTCTATAGTCCGAATTATGGACTGTTCTATAATCCAAATTATAGAAAGCTCTTTAGTCCAGACTTTTTAAAGATTAAAGACCGTTCTGCAGTCCGGACTAAAGGCTGTTCTGTAGTCCAGAGTACAGACTGTTTTGTTTCAAATTATAGTAAGTTCTATAGTCATGACTATAAACTGTTCAACAGTCCAGACTATAGACTGTTCTACAGTCGAGCCTATATTATGTATTAATGTCCAGATTATGTAATGTTCTGTTGTCCAGTCAAAGGGTTGTTTTGTAGACTACAGAATGTTCTGTACTCCAGATTATAGACAGTTTTATAGTCCATATTATGTAATGTTTTATAGTCCATGCTAAACAGTTTTCTATTGTCCAGACTATAAACTGTTCTATATTTACTACATATAGTTCAGACTATGTGTGGTAAATTGCGTTGGTATTACAGTTTTCAATACTACTCTCACCTTTGAAATAAAAGTATGAATTAGATAAGTTCTAACTTTTGTTAATTTTTTACATGCCAAGTTTAGAAAAATGAAAAAGAAAATATAGCGGCTTATAATGGAATTTAAAACTCAAATCTATTTGCAATAAAAATATATAAAGTAATTTTACGTTTGAACAATTTTAAAATCTAAAATAAGGATTTAGAAAAGGAATTACTTTTGATTTAGAAAAAAATCCAAATAAAACGTAGTAAAAACAAATGTCAGGAGTTTTTTTTTCCAAACAGCTTTTCGAATTCAGATTAAGCATAAAAAAATAGTATATAAGTTTTCCAAGAGAAATAATTTTCCCCCAGACACGTACATATGATTTAAAAAAAAATGCCTATGAAATGTTAAATTTGGTCCCCCACCAAAAAGAAACAAATACTAAGATGTAGGTTAGAAACTGAAATATGGCATAAACATTTTCAAAATATGACTGACTTGTGCGTGCGTGTGTGTGTGGTATAAAGAGAAAATCCTAGAAAATTGAAAAAATTAGTAATGGTAGTTTTAAAAGATTTACCTTAAGCGAATTGTAAATAAAAAAGACATAAAACATTTTGACACAAACGTTTAAAGAACTTAAGCCTTGAAAATGAAAATTATGGTTAGAAAAAGATGACAAAGTATTTGTGTAAAAATATATGAAGTTAATGTAAAAGAAAAAGACATAGATTTTACTACGTTTTATAAGTTTTTTTTTCAAGGATATTAATATTTCCTTTCACGAAAACTTTTCCATCCCCTAAAATTTAACTAGGGATTACAGTAGTTTTTTGCTAATAAAATATTTTAACGCAGTAAGAAATTGTAATGTTGCATTGCAAACTTCAATTCAATTAATATTAAAAACCACCCTCCCACTAATGTTATGCATTATAATTTAACCTGATAATTTACCATAAAACTAATAACGGATTTAACTTCCGTTTTTCTTTTAAATGGACAGAGATATATGAGAGTTAAATAAGGTATCAGCGCTAAAGTGTGCTATTAAACTACCAATTATTGCCAGCCCAGAAGTATTCTAAGGAGGCAATGAATGCATTTCTTTTTTCCTTGCAGATCGAATAGAAATTGTCACTTCTAAGTCACAATTTATTCAATAATGTGTTAATTATAATGTATTGCCACTTTAGTGACTCCAAGTAATCTGGACTATAAGCAGTCTATATTCTAGACTAAAGAATAGACTATATTATGATTTAGCCTACCGCCTGTATTAAAGCAATGTCTATAGTCTAGACTATAAAGTAGTCTTAAATCAGAATTACAGAATAATCAATAGTCTGGATTGTCAATAGTTTGAACTATAAAGTATAGTTTGGACTATACAATAGCCTATAGTATGTACTATGATATGTCTATAGTTAGGACTACAGAATAATCTGTAGTATGCGCTATAGTTTGAACTATAAAGTAGTCTATAGTTTGGACTATAGAAAAGCCTATAGTATGAACTATGAAATGTTAGTTAGGACCACAGAATAATCTGTGGTATCCGCTATAAATTCCTTAGTATTGACTGTAGAGAAGTTTAAAATCAGGACTATAGAATAATCTAAAATCTGGAATATAGAAAAGTCTCAAATCTGAACTATAAAATAGTCAGGACTATAGAATGGTCCATAATCTGGGCTATAGGATAGTCTATAGTCTGGAGTATAAAATGGTTTATAGTTTTCACTGTCTAATAGTCTATAGTCTGGGCTATAGAATAGTCTATAGTCAGGACTATAGAGTAATCTATAGTCCAGACTATAGAATAATCTATAGTCTGAACTATAGAATAGTCTATAGTCTGGACTATAGAATAGTCTATAGTCAGGACTATAGAATAATCTATAGTCTGGACTATAGAATAATCTATAGTCTGTACTATAGAATAGTCTATAGTCTGGACTATAGAATAGTCTATAGCCTGGACTATAGAATAGTCTATAGCCTGGACTATAGAATAGTCTATAGTCTAGACTATAGAATACTTTATAGTCTGGACTATAGAATAGTCTATAGTCTGGACTATAGAATAATCTATAGTCTAGACTATAGAATAATCTATAGTCTGGACTATAGAATAGTCTATAATCTGGACTATAGAATAGTCTATAATCTGGACTATAGAATAGTCTATAATCTGGACTATAGAATAGTCTATAGTCTGGACTATAGAATAGTCTATAGTCTGCACTATAGAATAGTCTATAGTCTGGACTATAGAATAGTCTATAGTCTAGACTATAGAATAGTCTATAGTCTGGACTATAGAATAGTCTATAGTCTGGACTATAGAATAGTCTATAGTCTGGACTATAGAATAGTCTATAGTCTGGACTATAGAATAGTCTACAGTCTGAACTGTAGAATAGTCCATAATCTGGACTATAGAATAGTCTATATTCTGGACTATAGAATAGTCTATAGTCTGGACTTTAGAATACTCTATAGTCTGAACTATAGAAAGGTCTAAAATCTGAACTATAGAATAGTCTACAGTCTAGACTATAGAATAGTCCATAGTCTTGACTATAGAATAGTCCATAGTCTGGACTATAGAATAGTCCATAGTCTGGACTATAGAATAGTCCATAGTTTGGACTATAGAATAGTCCATAGTCTGGACTATAGAATTGTGCATAGTCTGAACTAGAGAATAGTCTATAGTCTGCACAATAGAATAGTTTATAGTCTGAACTATAGAATGGTCTATAATCTACTTCAGGACAAGCACTCCGAACAGCAGGGTTAAGTACATATATATGTATGTCGATTTCCTCATAAGGGTTGTAGTTGCGACTGTGTGTAAATGTAATAAGTGCATATATAATTTCTTACTTCTTATCTGAATTTTCTTTTACATTTTCTTCATAAGTCGTGCAATTTTAATCAGCAGTAAAATGCTTAAAAGATTTTTTCAACACCAACCCCTAAAAAATAACTGTTTTTGAAATGCACAGCATTGCAGCATTTAAGGTTTAGTATATTGTAAGACTACATCCTTAGGTGTTTCGCCTTATTATAAGCTTTGTCAGCTTATGTTAATGTGTTTCAACAGATTTTAGTCATTACATTTGATGACCATAGCTAAATGCAAGCTAAATATACGAATGTAGTCTGTAATGCTACAACTGCTACAACTGCAGTATTTTGCTTTTTGCATTTAAATGTTTTAAAACATTTGTGTACGTCTGTCCATTTTGCTGTCATTTCTGGCTTTTGTGTGTATTTGCGGCAAATCTAATGCATTTAACTTAAAGGATTTTTGGGTTAAATCCCTGGTTTGCATGTCATTAACTGGCAACAGCATCATGCAGCTAACAGTGGCCAAACAGTTTTGTGTTATTAGTTTGAAAACTTAGCACGTGACATATATATTTAATAGCTTTTAATTTTCTCTTCATTTGGGGTATGAGTTAGTAGTGTTGGACAGATTTTATAGAAAATTAATTTGTCAGATTTAAGGGAAATACATATGTTGATTTTCTTATGAACATTGAAAGTATTTTGGATGAATTGTAATATAAGTTAGGTAAAGTTTTTTGGATATAATTTTTTAAGTCACAAGTCTTTCTGAACAATTCAGAGACTCTAAAAGCTTCGATAAAAATATTTAAAAATGTGAAAATGTGAAATACCACCTTTTTCTAACGGTAGTCTATGCTGACAATTTAATTACTCTTCAAATTACATGCTACATATGTAGCAACTTTCCCTAATTATTTAAAAACTCATTAAAGATGTCATAAACAACTACTAGATAATTTCTAAAAACTATTAAAATTTTATAACAAAAACTGACAAAAATCTGAAAACAAATACAAAAATACATAAATAAAACTAAAACAGAACTTTCAACTTAAATATTAAACAAAGGAGTTTTTGTGCATTTTCAGCAAAGTAAAAATCATTTGCACATTTCGAAAATATAAAATAAAACTTTAACTTTTTTAAAATCGACAGACTGACAGACTGCTTTTGCTATTTTGTTGATGACTGATGAAAATGTTGTTTGGTTTTCTTGTTCATTTTAAATGTTTCACTTTCCTAAACTCAAATACAGTCGAAAAAGAGTTTAGACAAGAAAATCTTGGCAAAACAATTTGTTTGTCTGGTAAAGAAAACTTAAATATTTATACAACAACATTTTGTATCAAACGTACAATACATGTGTTGCAAAGAATGTGAGAAATAAACAGGGTCTAGTTGTTTTAAGTTTTACTTCTAATAGCAAGAAATGATACAATTTTATATCTTCTTGTGTTTACTTAAAGAGTAGTAAATTCTTAAAAAACATATATTTTGAATAGAAACTAACATTTAATTTTTAAAAGAAGAGTTGTTTAAGAAGAATTTTAAATTAAGAAAACATTATCTCAAGCTATTATAGTTTGTACATTTACAGTTGCAAATTATATATTTGAAAGATGCAGAAGAGTGAGAAATAGTAGTGGATGATGGAAAAACTTAATTTTAGGACCAGAATATGTACCATTATACTAACCTTTAGACTTGCTCATTTTGTAAAGATTTTTACTTTTGTTCTCATTAGGGTGACCTTTAGGTTCTAACTAAGTCTAGACCATAGACTAAACTATAAACTATACTAAACTAGACTATAGAATGTAATATTGACTAGACTATAGACTAGACTATAGACTAGACTATAGACTTTAGACTAGACTATAGACTAGACTATAGACTAGACTATAGACTTTAGACTAGACTATAGACTAGACTATAGACTAGACTATGGACTAGACTATAGACTAGACTATAGACTAGACTATAGACTAGACTATAGACTAGACTATAGAC
>NW_025808576.1:0-1477 GCF_022045245.1 Lucilia cuprina
ACAGAACTAGAACAGAACTAGGACGGAACTACAACAGATTAAAAAAATCTGAATGTTTTTTTTTTGTTTTTTGTATGAAGTATTTTTGTGCTTTTTTGGGCACTTCTCTTTTAATTTGGCTTTTGTACTACTTTTTAATTAGTGGTTTTATATAATTCTAATTTTTGTGTTATTTTAACAGACATTATTAATCAAAATATTTTTATAATTTAAAGTTTAAAATATTTAGTAATATATGTTCAATTGAAGTGATTTAATTTTACTTACCACTGTACTGTCTGTGTTATTTAACACAGTATCCTTATTCTCGTCCTTTTCTGGAGTGAAACTATTCTTTTGACGAGCATGAAATTTAAAACGAGGAAAACAGGCCATGATGAAGACTTCTTTTTCGTTTAATAAATATTTCACAAATTAACCTAACAATTCTATGATTTCTTTAAACAAATATCAATAATTTTTTGGCAATGAAGCTTCGTAATTATGTAATAAATGAACATGATTAAGGGAATGAATAAAAACACTATAATTATTTAATATCAATAAAATAGACTTATTTAGACGTTTATTAGGTATTCAAAGGCGCGTGTTGTCTGCCTGTTTTCTTTTAAACAAAAACGATGATTTGGCACAAATAACTGAAAGAAAAAGGAAAAAAATGGATAAATAATAATTACAATAATCAATAGAAAAGTAAAATGTTATTTATGTGAAATAAATGTTAATATAATTTTCTGCTTAAATTTGCTTTAATTTATAACAATAATTGTATTTGAATAGAATACAAAAAACAAATAACTAATATTAATCTAATTCGTCGTTAGCACGAGTTAGATAAGAAAATTAGTAATTCTGTTATTTACGGCTAAAAGGGTTGAAATTTGGCTAAATAATTTTTTGGGGGCCTTCAAGCCCCCTTTATACTCCTCACCCCATGTACCACATGTTGTCAAATATTTTCGGATGACGAAACTTCTATGTGTTAAAGCTTATCTAGGCGCATACCTGCTTATTTGTCTACAAATTGACGAAAATTATAGTTAATTTTATTTTATTTATTAATTTTTTTATTTGCTGTATGTTTTTCCTCTACGTCAATTTATTTAACTTGTTTTTCGTGCTGTATTATTTATTTGTTATCAATATACACTTGAACAATTTGTTCACAATTGATTAGATTTTGCATTTAACTAAAGTAGTTTTTTTTTTAAAGGTTTCAAAGTTTTTCTAACAGCATGAGTTTTTGAAGAAACGTAAAAAATTGTAAAAACTTTTTAGCAAGTTTTTTGGTAACTTTTTCGCTTTATAATTCGTTAATACTTAATTTAATGCGATTTTAATCCAGTTGTTAACAAGCGATTATAACACAATAATGATTAGGGAAAGACCTTGTAAAATTTATTTACAAGTTTTTGAAATTTATGACGATTACAACATAAAAACTAGTTCTAGTTCTCTTCCATTTCTGCTCTAGTTC
>NW_025808577.1:0-1401 GCF_022045245.1 Lucilia cuprina
CTAGTTCTGTTCTAGTTCTAGTTCTGTTCTAGTTCTGTTCTAGTTCTGTTCTAGTTCTGTTCTAGTTCTGTTCTAGTTCTGTTCTAGTTCTGTTCTAGTTCTGTTCAATTTCTGTTCTGGTTCTGTTCCAGTTCTGTTTTAGTTCTGTTCTAGTTCTAGTTCTTTTCTAGTTCTCTTTTAGTTCTGTTCTGGTTCTGTTCCAGTTCTGTTCTAGTTATCTTCTAGTTCTATTCTGGTTCTAATCTAGTTCTGTTTTAGTTCTTTGCTTATTTATTAGTCCAGTCTGAACCATAGTCTATTGTACAGATTCGCTATAGTCAGTTTTAAAATCTAGGATGTACTTGAGGATATATTCTGGACTGTAGTCGAGTATACTGTCTGTACTACAGCCGAGTCTATAATATGGACTACAGTTAAAATTTTAAAATAATTCAAATCATATAAATATTTATAAATTTCATTAAATCTCTAGTTTCCCCTTTACCTACCAAATAATTAAAAAATATGTTGGCAAAATGATTTCACTCTACAACTCGTGCAAACTTTTATACTTTTATTGTTTTTATGTCAACTATTCAGATTCAATTTGAATTTTAAAATTGGTCAGTTGTCCACATTCACCTTGTAGTACTTTTGTGTTCCTTTTGTGTTGCAAACCAAAAAAAACAACAACTGCTAAAAGGATAAAATGTATTTTGTCAGATGAAAAAGGCAACAAAATAGTGGCAAAAAATCTGCAATGACACGTTCGGCTTTTTTCCTTCATTCCGTGCTATGTTGCCCAAAAACGTGACTAGAAAAATTGCTTACAAATTCTAATAACTTTGATTTAATCTAATTATACAAGTTCTATAAAAAAAAGAATTATACAAAAAAAGCGGAGAACTAAAATTTTTAGATTTAATTTTGATGGTAATAAAATAGAACTTTGTGTGTAAATTTAGTCGGGTAATGTTAAAATACACTTTTTAGTTTTTGTAAAATAAATATTTTTATTTCTATTATTTTTAGACATTCCATGAAAATGCACCACTTGACACATCATGTCTCAGAAGAACGTCCTCTGTTCAAATGTTCCCATATGAATTGTGAATATTCAACAGTGAGTAAATCTTTTCTGACCACACATATGAAATCACACTCTATGGAAAGTATCAAGTGCACGGAAAAGAACTGTAATTATGTGGGCAAAAGTAAATTACATTTAAAAAGGTAAGTATTTAGTTTAAGAACTAAACTACAACTGCCAAGAACTGAACTACAACAGCACAAGAATTGAACTGAATCAGATCTGACTAGAACTGAACTAGAACTGAACTAGAACTGAACTAGAACTGAACTAGAACTGAACTAGAACTGAACTAGAACTGAACTAGAACTGAAATAGAACTGAACTAGAAC
>NW_025808578.1:0-4768 GCF_022045245.1 Lucilia cuprina
ACACAGAAAAAAATCATTGTAAAAACGGCTAAAACAAGGTTGAATCAACATTTTTCAACTATGATTTTGCTTCATATGTGTTTCATGTTAATTCAACATGATTTTATAATAAACAAAAAATAACATTTTTCACTTTAAAACAATTAGAAATCATGTTGAAATAACATTGCTACCAATGTTAAATCAAAGTGGCATCATGTTGAAATAACTGTAGGATTAAATTTAATTTAACATTGTTCAATGTTAAAATAATATGAATTTCACGTTAAATCAACATGATTTTCAGGTTTAATCAACATGATTTTCAGGTTGAATCAACATGATTTTGATGTTAAATCAACATGATTGTCCTGTTAAAATGAAATTGTTTCACATTGTTTTAACATTAATAAATGTAAAAATAACATGAAAACATTTTATTTCAACACTGAATTTCATGTTGAAATAAGATGCAATCATGTTATTTCAACATGAATTTTCATGTTAATTCAAAAGGATTCCAGTACTGAAATAACATGAAAATTATATTGATAATAAAAAATAAAATAACATTTCTTAATATTTATTTTTTAAATTTATTTATATAAAATAAAAATTCAGACATACATATAAATAATACATATAATTTTATAAAGTTTAATTAATTACAACAATTTATTTCTTATATAAATTTTACCATTATTAATAGGAAAAAGATGCAAAGGTGGGCTGGTAAATTCATGGAGCTCTTTTAAAAGTATTTCATTTTGTAATTTGCCTACTGCATATGATTGAAAATGTTCATCAAAATAATGTATTTCCACTTCATAACATAGAGCATAAATTTTTATTTCATCTTTTGCGAGATAAGAAATTTTGTATAATTTTAGAAATTGTTCGTAAACTGTTACATAACTGTTTTTTTTATAAACTCTTCCTAAATAAATAATTTTGTCATAAAATACAACATTATCAAAATGAATTTTTGACTGTGAAAACACATGACTTAATTCTGGAATGGGTTCAATAATATTTAAGGTATTTAATTCAATAGCATCTGGAATTCCATTTCCATAGTCTGTAAGAAATTTTGCAAAATTTAATCCAGCTTTTCTACAAAGTGTTAATGGAATATTTACTCTAGAGTTAATATTATTACAATATCTTTTAGTGTTCTTATGTTTTGCTTCAAACCTTAAGCTCCATAAAAACTTTGGAGGACCACATTTTTTAATTAAAGTTACATAATGAAGTAAAAAGTGTGCTTTAGGTTTAAGTGATCCATAAAGTTCTACAAAAATTTTATTATGTTCGCAGATTAATAATTCAAGCGTATTTAAATCATATTCCGTATATTTATTTTTTAATAGGTAATCCAATATTTTAACAAGAGCAATTAATAACTTCCAATGTGGATTAGTTTTAGGAACTAAGTCACCTATAATAAGAAGTATGAAATCTGTTAATGTCCACAATTCCCGAGCAGTCATTTTTAAATTGAATGTTTGAAGGCCTTTTTGTGCTATGTCCGGACCTATATTTCCTACTTCGTCTTCACCATATGGGAACATTCTTCTGCGACTATTAAATATGTCCAAAGAAAATATCTTAGAGTGGATTAAGGACATTAATGTGTTACAAATGTCATAAATGCACACCCCTTCAAAAAGGTCATGCATAAGGTCTAATGATATATTTTCTGTGACATGAAAGGCCTGAAGTTCATTAAAAATACAATTTTCTCTCACGCCGGTTTCTCTAAAATCGTCGAATGAAAGGTCAACATTATAATTTTCTTGATTTCTTAACGAAATATTAATTTCGAAATTATCTTTTTGCATTTCACAACGCTCACGACGACAAACTCTACAAAATCGTTTTGAATTGAAGGACTTTATAAAACCTAATATGGAATTCAGTCCTAAGTTGTCACCCAGAATCAAACCTACGGTAAAATATATTTTTTCCGTTTTCACTGATGTGATTATTTCGAGTCCCTCTTCTTCTAAAGACTTCAACTCTTCTATTAAATAATAAAATACTTTTTCGTTTCCAAATTTTTTTATGTCGCAAGTGTTTATGTACCCTAAGTGGAAAATGAAATCCAGTTTTGATATAACTTGTGGAGGTAAAGTAGGTAAACTGTAATATCCTGCAGAAATTGACTTCGAATGAGAACCTAAAGGATTATTAATTCCAAAGTCATCAAAATATATAAACATAGGAATTATTTTCTTATTTGGAAATTTAGTTATTTGAGCTTTAAAAACATCCCCGTTTACAAAATTAGATATTACGTTTTTTTGAAGCAATTCTTCCATATATTGTAAGGTCATGTCTAAAATTCCTGAAATTTCAAAAAGTTTTTTTAATTGAAATTTAAGCGGCATAAAGCAGCAACTGAATGTTTTTGCATCTAAATCGGGATTTCCTTGCCTTATACATTCAGTAATTTGATTAGAAATTGTGCAACTTGTAGGCTCTTCGTAAAGTAGCTTTTCTTTTAACAATTTAAAAAATTTATGCTCTGTAGCAATATCGTCAAACGGATTTTTTAAAAATTCCAGAATATTATTCATATTCGGGCTTAAATTTTGGTTATTGGAATTGGATTCTCGGATGCATTCTTCAATATTTGAAAAAATATTTTCCATTAATTTTTGTACAGTCAATATTTCTTTTCTTGGCATCATTGGCTCGGAATGCAAAAATAAAGAAAAATTAAATGCTTGATTTTTTAAATCAGCAATTTTTGACAATAATTCTGAATCATTTATAAGGTTACAATTTGAAGAAACTTTTTCATTAGCAACAGGCAAATTACTAATATAAGTAGAGCTAGGGTTGTCTGAGGGTTGCGGAATATAATTTTTATTTGAATTGTTAATATGCTTACGATAAATGTGAGCTTTAAATGATTTGAAACATGAAAATTTTTGAGTACAATCATCTTGCTTGCACTGTATTGTACTAGCTGAATTAAAAAAGTGGACAATTTGATAATGTTGTATTAAGTTACTTAAGAGGGATATTTCTTTATTACAAACGAAACAAATCAACATATTGAAATTGATAATTATGTTTTTAAAAAGTTTAACAAGGAGTAAATGGCTGATAATTTGTTATCATTAATAGGTTTAATTTCGTAAAAGTATTCTTGTATAAATAGCCACGGACCTTGGCATCCTTTTGGATATTCTAAAGACAATGTATAAATTATTTTAAAGCAAATATCTAAACTTTTCAAAAAAGAGTCACATTTTAAGAGTGTTTTATCAAAATATACGTAAAATTTTTCAAGATTATAAATACTATGACCTACAACTATTATAAAAGGTTGAATAGTTAAACTTCTGTTATAATATTTCTCTTTTAGTTCTGATATTACCTTTTCATAATCATTTATAGTGGTAAGGTGAACAATAAAACTCTCGTTAGCATCTGGTATAGAAATCTTTTTTGAATTTTTTCCTCGTTTATCCGAAAAACGTGCGTTTGGTAAAATAACTGAATTTAGCAGAATAGTGTGTATGTAATCTAATGAATCTGGAAAAAAGTTGGTAATTAAGAATATGACTTGAAAAATAAGTATATATAATAATTACTTTGTTCAGTAGTATTCTTCGAATTTGTCAGAACTTCCTTAGACCTTTTGTCTTTTATATGTAAATAGTAATAGCTTACAATTTTTTCCAAAAATCCCTTCCATTTACTGAAAAGAAGATGACTCTTATTTGGGTGCATCAGTTCGAAATCGATATTAATCTATATAGAAAATAGAAATGAAAATAATATTTAAATATGAAAATTCAACACAATTTGTTTAAACATACTAGTTCGTTAGACCGAGCGTTAGAATAAAGAGGCCAGTTCTCTAGAAATTCATAATTATTGGTAGATAACTTCAACTCTTTTTGCCTTAACAAGAATGTTCGTTGCCATTTATCTTTAACTTCATCCCAATTAGAAAAATCTCTAGAAAGGTAAGCTTTTAAAGCTAGTAAAATTGATTCATCGAGTTCAGAATTAACTGTCAGCGAGTTGGAATTCGAAGCATCTATATTTTCTTTAATTTTAACTGATGAGCGTGCACGCTTTGCCTTTTGATTAACGTATTTATCCCAAAGCTTCCCTCCTGGATTCGCTTTTCTACCTCGTGGAATAAAATAGTATTCCTAATAGTTAACAAATCAAAGTTATTTCTGTATTAAATTTGTTTAATTAAAAACTTACTCTTATCTCACTGGGGAAGTTGCTGACAATTTCATCCACTATTATTGGAAAATCTTTCGGTGATAACTTAGCTTCATGATAAAATATGTCTTCCAAAATTATATTAATCAATTCTGCACGAAATGAATCAGTCAAGTTATCGTTTTGTTTATAAAAACTTGTTAAAGATTTCCCCTTAAGACTTTCTTCTAAAATCTGCTTTAGACTCTAAAATTAAATATAAATCACTTATTACTAGCGAACACTATGAAACCAATTCCATACTTTACCTTAGATAGCTTACAACTTCCAACTGATTGAGAATAAGATGATGTTGGTGTTGATGTTGTTCCAATATTAGATTGGTTTTGTAGCCATGAAACTACTTTTTCGGCTATCGCTTCAGACAATGTTTCGTCATCAATTCCGTACTGATTCATTAATAAAAGTATTCATTAATTCTTAACTAAATAGTTGTAATAATGTTTAATACCTCAGTTTTTCTCCAACTAAAAAGTTTTTCTCGGAAACAAGCACGAATACCAATAGGGGGTATGGCTTCCTTTATATCTTCCTT
>NW_025808579.1:0-2950 GCF_022045245.1 Lucilia cuprina
TAGACTATAGACTAGACTATAGACTAGACTATAGACTAGACTATAGACTAGACTATAGACTAGACTATAGACTAGACTATAGACTAGACTTTAGACTAGACTTTAGACAGACTATTTTGCTCATAGCATAAATAGGACTCAAATTTCTAATTTTGATTTATGTGTGGTTTCTAGACAACGTGTTAGTTAAAATTTAAAATTTTTTACAATAACAAAACGCATTTAAAATTTGTGCTCAAACTACTCGCTCGTGATCTAGAAACAGCACATTAATATTTCCAGGTGTTCCGTATTTCAGATTAATATTTTTTTCCTCGAGTGTAAAAGAACATTTATAAATATTCTAGCATCAATAATTACAAAGTATTGCATTTTTGTTTGCATCAAAGTATGATGGTTCGAATGTCTGTATATTTGAGCTTAAAAGTTTGTAGCAACATCACTGCTACATTCGTTTAGTTCTCTTTATATTTAGCTGCATTTTTTTCTTATTGTGGTTTACCACCAATAAGTAAATTGTCTTGAAGGGTTTCATTTTAATACCTGTTAGACGTTGAAGAAGGAACAGGCGGCAACGTGTTTAATTTTAAAATTAATTATTGCCAAGAACTACAAATACTAGAAGAGTATCAAATGAATGTGACGTTCTTAAAAGAAATGAATTTGTTGATGGAAAAATATATATATGTAAATTAGTTATTAGGAGGGTAAAAATGTTTTTTAACTATAATTAAATTAGTTAGTTTCCTGAAGGAAATTAAACTGACACAAAACTAAACTCAGTAACTAATTCATTAAGGAAAGATACAGGTTCTAGTTTATAGTAAAGGTACTTGCTCTTTTATTAAGGTAATTTAACTAGATTTTTTGGGTTTCATCCTAATGTTTTTTTGTTACACTACTGGTAATGGCAGAAAATAAAAAAATATACTATATTTATACTAATAAAATAATACAAGTCCCACATCATATCCTAATAAACTTTGCTCCATTATTTATGGACCGATTTTAAATAGGAAACTCATCGAAAGCATTTCTAACAGACTTGTTGAATGTTTGGTTCCCGAAGAATTCTGCGGTCTTAAGAAAATTTATTTCAATTACAAACAGACAGACAGACAGACAGACAGAAATAGCTTAATCGACGCAACTATCTACATACATAGGTATAAGGACTAGGAATATACATATCTATATCTTTATAGGGTCGCGAAGATGATAGGGTACAAAACGAATATGTTTTATAACAATTTTCTAAAACTTTTCAGAAGAAATAAAAATAATTTAAAATCATATATATAATTGACAATTTGCTTACCTTAATAGATAATATCACTATTGTATTTACTTATTTAAAGTTCAAATATTAACGCCCGTACCGTTTCCCGTTTTATTTACTTTATTTACACAATAGGCAACTCTATTGCCCTTTTGCCTTACACTAAAAACAACAATAACACCTGTTGTCAAAATCACATCAAAATATTGCACATTTTTTTCTTTTTCTACTTTTACTTTTAATTTATGCTCTGCTTTTATTTCTTTCTTATTACTCTGCCTTAATAAAGAATTTACTCTTTTTTCTCATGCTCTTCTTTCACAAAAAAAAACGAAAATAATAACAACAACGCACATACTTAAATTTAAATGCAAATCACGCCACACTCACACAAATTCTTGTGTAAAGGGCTTTTGCATAGCAAAAAAAAAAAAAACTCCGTTAACTACAACAACAACAAAGTAACAAGTGCAGACGCACTTATATTAATTTGAGACTTATTTTTTTCTTCACTGATTGATTTTTACAAAAACTTTAATTTAACACTTTATTATTATAAATTTTATTAGATTTCTTATTAAATTACTTTATTAGGATAAATATTTTATTAATTTTATAAGATTTCGAACACTTTTACTTTAAATAAAATACACTTAAAGACGGACGACAAGGTTTAACGTGTTAATTTCGTGGTAATCGCGGTAGAACTAAATAAATTCTTTAAAAAGGCAGAGTTGCAAACGAAGAGAGGAAGAATGATGATTTCATTGATAAATTTTGGGATGAAAAGGGAAAAGAATGGTTATTGATAAAATTAGGAGTTAATGGAAAAATAAAAATTTATGTTTTTATGATTTTGCAATAATTTGTATTGTGTTTATTTATTAGTTATTTAGTTAGTTAGTTAGTTAGTTAGTTAGTTAGTTAGTTAATTAGTTAGTTAGTTAGTTTGTTGGTTGGTTAGTTAGTTACTTAGTTAATTAGTTTGTCCGTCAGCTAGTTAGATAGTTATTTTGTTAAGAAGTTAGTTAGTAGTTAGTTATTTAGTAAGTTATTTAGTTAGTAATTTAGTAATTTATTTAGTAAGTTATTTAGTTAGTTATTTAGTAAGTTATTTAGTTAGTTAGTTGGTTGGGTAGTTAATTAGCTAATTCGTTAGTTTCTTAGTTAGTTAATTAGTTTGTTCGTCAGCTAGTTAGATAGTTATTTTGTTAGCAAGTTATTTAGAAAATTAGTTAGTTAGTTTGTCAGTTAGTTAGTTATTTAGTCACTTGGTTATTTAGTTCGTTACTTAGTTAATTGGTTTGTTTGTCTGTCAGCTAGTTAGACAGTTATGTTGTTAGTAAGTTAGTTATTCAGTAAGTTATTTAGTTGGTTAGTTAGTTATTTATTTAGTTAGTAAGTTAGTTAGTTAGTTAGTTAGTTAGTTAGTTAGTTAGTTAGTTAGTTAGTTAGTTAGTTATTTATTTATTTAGTTAGTTAGTTAGATATTTAGATAGTTAGTAAGTTATTTAGATAGTTAGTTGGTTAGTAAGTTAGTTAGTAAGTTAGTTAATTAATTTATTAGTTAGCTAGTTAGTTAGTTAGTTAGTTAGTTAGTTAGTTAGTTCGTTAGTTAGTTAGTTAGTTAGTTAGTTAGTTAGTTAGTTAGTTAGTTAGTTAGTTAGTTAG
>NW_025808580.1:0-2115 GCF_022045245.1 Lucilia cuprina
CTATCTATCTATCTATCTATCTATCTATCTATCTATCTATCTATCTATCTATCTATCTATCTATCTATCTATCTATCTATCTATCTATCTATCTATCTGTCTTTCTATTTCTCTATTGCTCTGCCCTACTAATGTCGCAACGAATTATCTTTAAAATTAAATCACTTTCATCTTAACTTTGTTCCTAAGACAATATAGTCTAGTTAATCATGGCAGTAATTTTGTATAATTAAAACAAGATATTTACGTATTAACTTTGTACACAAACTAACACACTGCTAATGAGTCCAAATTATACTAATTACAATTGAATGAACTTTCTACATATATAAATTCAAAACATAGAATACAACCATGAAAAATGAGAGCATAAATACCAAATATGACAAAAACATATTAAAATATAGAAAAAACCATATATTTATCTAGTTTTGAAAATATTCCAACTTTAAACAAAATAGTTTTAAAATACAACTTTAAGCTGTTTTTACCTTATTTAGTTTATAAAATTTTATATCATTCATTCAACAGCGCAAAGAAAATGAAAACAGAAACTGAAAACAGCAAAAATATATGTGTGTATGTATATAATTTTAAAACATACACCAATAAAGTTAATTTGTTCTGATAATAAACCTACGTAAATGAAACCTAAATAAAATATTTAAAGCAATAACAATTATTTTGTCTTGGGTTTATTTTAAATAAAATACAAATATTTTGATACATTTAGTCAAAAAAAAAAATTCAAGATAAAAACAATTTGTATTTATGTATGAATGAGAATATGAAATAAAAATTGTGTTGGCGATTTGTTGTTTTGATTTTTTTCACAAACATTTTGTCTGAAAAGCTCAAGGTGTTAATGGCACTGATAATTATGACCCTATCAAAATTCCTTATGAAAACCAAAATAAAAGTTAAAATTATGAAATAAAATACAAAGAAATTTTTCAGGATATTTATCTTAAAGACTTAATTATAAGAATATTATTTCATATTTTAATCTTTTTCTCAAATTTAGATTAAGTTTTGAACACTATGAGCAACTTTATTAGACTTTGTGGTAATTTTTTAACCAAACATTTAAGCGATATTCTACTATAAAATAGTAATACCTTACATCAAATTAAATTTTATAATAAATTATGTGTAAACTAAAACAAATAAAAAACATAATTTATGAAATAATTTTTCAATATACTTTTACTTATCTTGGACTTTCTATTTAAAGCCTCCCATTACCCAATCAAAGCTTTAAAAGTTTATAACCTTGAACTTGTAAATGATAAAAAAAATATAACAACAAACAGACAAATATTTAAATGGCCACTTGGTCTTCCGACGTATAGCATTAAATGCCTAGGTCACGTGAAAATTACCACAAGAGTGTATAGATTAAATGATATCAAAATTAAAAAAAAAAACATTATTATTACTCATTATTATTTTTGTTATTTTTATGAAATTGAAAAGATTATTATTTCAGTGTATGACGACAAATTTATTATACGTATATATACTACTGAATGATAACTCTACTGATGATGATGATGATGGAATTGCAAGAAAACTCATAAAAATTAAATACAGAAGAAAACAAATCTATAAATTTGTTTAAGCTTAAGCAACTGAGAGCTTTAAATTTTACACAAGAAATTCTTTATGAGAAACGTATGAGTGAGTAAAGGCAACAAGAAAATAATATAATATAAAATAAACAACAACGATAACAATAATGTGAATGAATAAATAAATATTAATAACAATAATAAAGTAAGAAAAAAAAAATAAAATAATAAAAAAATCAAGAGTATGTACTTCCACACACACACACCATGATGGCAAAATGTGTTACGAAGAGTGCTATATAATTCTTCAACTACCACGAGTTAATTACTCCCTCCCGCTCACTTTAAAAATTTAATTGTACAATAAACAAACTGTAGATAGGGACTCTAATTAGGGTGTTTCAAAAATCTGTATATTAGAAAATATTTCATAGAAAATCTATCTATCTATCTATCTATCTATCTATCTATCTATCTATCTATCTATCTATCTATCTATCTATCTATCTATATATCTATCTATCTATCTATCTATCTATCTATC
>NW_025808581.1:0-2259 GCF_022045245.1 Lucilia cuprina
CTTTGAATGAAGTTCTCTTAATGATAATAATTTTACTTACTTAAATTCTACTAACTCTAGCTAACATTGATTATTCTTTGCTTCTTCATATTTCATGTTTCCCACCATCAAATATGAAGAAGTTTATTTAATCAGAGACACATGTGTACGAATTCTGCTGGCTAAGCATTTTCCCACAGCCAAACAACTATGTTGTGTGTGTCGACTTTGAGAAGTACCCTACATATATTCAATATGTATGGGTCGCACAGTTAATCACACTACACCTCCCTTTTTACCAAAGAATAATCAATATTAATTCATTGATTATTCTTTACGCTTGTGTCTTGAATTTACTCTAATTCTAATAATTTTTAAGTAATGATAAAATAACGGTTAAATATAAAACAGTTCATTAATTGAATTAATCATTTATATAAAAAAATATTAAATTAACTTAAATATTGAAATTACAAATTATATTATTTTTAATTCTATAAATTATAAATATAAGCTCGAACTTTTTAATCTTACTCTATTCCTTTCCTTTTTGGAAAGATTGATTTATAAATCTTACACAGAAAAGAAAAGAAAAACAAATATATCTCAGGTTTTTCATCAATTAAAATTTTAATCATATTACAATCAATATTTAATATAAGTAATAATTTATGTGATCAACTTTTCAATTCATTGTATCACCATATATAAATATTCCAATAAGGCTCTTCCATTTAATATGTCGTAAAAAATATATATTATATATAATAAAATTGATTTATAAATCTTACACAGAAAAGAAAAGAAAAAAATATTTACCTATATATAGTCAAATAAATTTCCATTTGAACAATATTTTCCTTATGGAAATAAAAGAACTTTATATCTTAATTGTAGAACCTTTTTATTCTGTTCTGATGAACACAGAATGATTGTCCATTTTCAGTTTGGAGTTCTACATTGTTATTGTCGGATACCCCGATGACCTTATAGGGTCCTTTATATAAGGGTTCCAATTTGTGTCGGGCTTCATTTGTCACTAACACTAAGTCATTTAGAGTAATACTGACTGGTTTCGCAGTTTCATTAGAGTCTTGGTGCCTTTTTAGTTTAGCATTATCTATTAGGCTAGCGGCTCTGCGATGTGCAATCTGAAGTCTAAATTTGACTTCCTTTTCATATGAGTCTATATTGTACAATGGATTGAAGTGATTGTCTTTGAAAGGTTCGAAAACTGGTGGCATTTTTCCAAAGACTAACTCGAAAGGGCAATATTCATGTGGTGTGGACGGAGTTGTATTATAACAATACACAAAGAATTTTAACCATTCGTCCCAATCGGATTTATCTTCTGAAAGATAGGATCGTAAATATTCGTTAAAGGTTCTGTGTGATCGTTCAACCGTATCTAGTGTCTCATGATGATATGGAGTAGAGTTTAATTTTTCTACTTTCATCAGAGTACAGAGCTCAATTAGAATTCGATTCATATATTTAGTACGCATATCTGTGATGATCTTTTTCATAGGGCCATATATTAACATGAAACCCTCCATGATTGCTTTTGCGACTGATCTTGCAGATTTGTTACTTATCGGTACTGCTACCAAGTACTTGGTTAAGTCGCACATTATAGTTATTGCGTACTCGTTTTGAGAATTGGACTTAGGCAAGGGTCCTATAGTGTCTATAATGACAATCTCAAAAGGTTTGACTGGTGTTGGAGTTATGATAAATAATTCCTTTCCTTTATTAGCGGGCTTATTTAATTGGCATGTTTTACATTGTTTGACATACTTGGTCTTTTGTCAAGCCTTTCCAGTAATAAAGAAGTCTTATTTTCCTAATCATTCGAGTTATCCCGATATGTCCTCCGTAAATCGGGTCATGGTGATATTTTTGCATGATGACTAGTTTATTTTCAGCGGTTTTGATTTTATTTAATTTGGGTGTGAGCACCAAGGTCAATCTTTTTAAGAGACCATTTCCTTTATTTTTAAAGTATTCTATATTTATTCCCGGGATATTGAAAATACAATCACCTAGTGAAAGTCTTAATGTTGTGAGACCAAGATTATTAGCTATTTTTTCAAGCTTTGGAAAGAGGTGATCCAAATCGACATTTCCATTAATAACTATCTCATTCAACATATCTTCGGAAAGTTTTGTCTCTCCTTTGAGGATAATTAATTTATCCTGAGTAAAATGCAAAATGGGCATTTTACTGTGCTCCTGGGCATTTATTGCCTCATATACTTTAAATTTAACCGGCTGTGGTAC
>NW_025808582.1:0-2545 GCF_022045245.1 Lucilia cuprina
TCTAGTTCTGTTCTAGTTCTGTTCTAGTTCTGTTCTAGTTCTGTTCTAGTTCTGTTCTAGTTCTGTTCTAGTTCTGTTCTAGTGCTGTTCTAGTTCTGTTCTAGTTCTATTCTAGTTCTGTTCAGTTCATCTCATAGTTCATGTTCAGTTCTAGTTTAATTCTAGTTCAGTTCACTATAATTTCCCTCCTTTTGCCTTAATTTAAAAATAATTTTCATTTTGACGCGCTCTACACACAAAACCAATAAAAATACTCCAACACTTCCATACAGTCATATACATAGGCGATTTTTTTTGTAAGTTTTTCAAATATTTACTGGCCTTTTGTAAAAGTAAAAAAAATGTTGTTTCCAACATTGGTTTTCATTTAATGACCATTTGGTCAGTAATACTCCAGTGCAACACGTTTTATATGCAGTCATTAATGAGTATGTGTATATACATATGTGTGTGTTTATGTACATATGTAAGAATATTTTTGTACAGGGGCTACCATTGAGGAATGAAAATGAACGAGCATTCAATCATTCATTTACTACACTTTTATAGAAATTGTAGTCAGTCGGTCGGTAATTTGGTGATCACCAAAAAAAAAAAAAAAAAAACTTACACATGTTTAAATTGAACAACTTTAACAGGCTCATCACAGAAATAGCAGTTTGTTATCGTCATATACATACGTGTGTAGGAATGTATGTTTGTATAGAACCAACGTCATCAACAGAAAACAACTATAACTATAGCTCCCTCTGTATATTATTTCAAATTAAGTGCACACTTTAAATTGACGATGACTATAACTGGTAGACTCCGTCATAGTCATTGGACTGCTGTTGCTGCTGCTGCATCGCAACAGTACAGAACAATTGCAATTATGCCTTTTACGTGTTGGCGTCGTAATGACTCTTAAGAGAATTTATTGTTGTTACTCGTATTTGCTGCTACTGTTGTTGCTATTGCTGTTGTTATTGCTATTGTATGCAGTCAAAATAATATTTTGTTGTTGCTGTTGCTTTTGGTGGACACATTACGTGTACATTATGCTAAAATTGTGTTATTGCGAAAATCAAGAGTGTGAGATATAGAGACCGAAAATATGTATATGAAAAAAAAAAAAACAAAACAAAAATCTACAACCAAACTACGAAACTAATAGCCCATGGGGTACTTTGATTTTTATCAATAGTATTTAACATAGTAGTCGTTCGTGAAAGATAGATGTGCTACATGTTGTAAATTGTATATTATGTTGCAGCAATACTCTAACAAATTACTAAAATATATAACCCAGTGAATCAGAGATTAAAAATAAAATCGTCCTCAATGCAAACTTGTTTACTTGTGTTCACATAGTTAAAGATTCATTATTGATCCGCTTCTTAAGTCTAAATTTATCATAAACCTTTTGTTGTATAACATTTATTACTTTAAAGTTTAAAATTTCCAACAGTTATTACAATATAAAAATTTCTTAAAAAAAGTGTAATGAGGGCGTATGATTAATATTAATTATTGACATTTTTCAAAATTTTTCTTATAACTATTCAAGGTGCTGAAATTTTTAAAAGTTTTTAACGGATTATTAAAGCCTAATCTTCAGTCTTATACATGGCAAACCTTTAATAACGTGGCTATTCATTTTACTTAAAAAATTTCAGCTCAAATTAAAAAAATGTAAATGAAAAATTAATTAATCCAAAAAATTTACCCAATATTTCTTGTTAAATACAATATTTTTCTTTAAAACTCAAGTATTTTTGTTAACTGTGCAAAATGTTTCCTCTCTGATTGTTCGCCTCAGGCTAGATAACACTAAAACGCTATTGACAAAAACGTATTAGCCGAGAGAAAAAAGAACCTCAAAAACACATTACGAATGCAACGTATCCTGCTGTTGATATCCAGCTACTGCTGTTATTTTGAATTCTAATAAACAAACGAAATTTCATTATACGAAATTGACTAAAAATCTAAATAGCAAAAAAAAAGCTACCAATCTAATGAAGATATTTAGTGGAAATTGCAACATTGTAAGAGGGAGCCAAACGCCGAAAGCCCACAGTTAAAAGAATCAAATTTAAATTAAATTTAGATAAATGCAAGCAAGAAATTAGATATTCATTTTGCAGCTGCAACAAAATTAAAAATATATATTAAATTATTTATTATATGAAAACTTTGGCTTAAAATGAAATTAGTTTAAAAAGGGGGAAAATAAATATTAAATTTAAATTTTGGTTGGAAACACTAGAGATGATAGTTGTCAGAACCTTCTCCATATAGGGATCAATGAAAAATTTTACAAAAATGGATTTTGGTGTATTTTCCAAATGGAGCGTTCCTTAAGTACTAACTGCCTCAAATACAGACTAGTTTAGTCTATATTCTAGTCTATAATTCAGTCTAAAGTCTAGTCTATAGTCTAGTCTATAGTATCGTCCATAGTCTAGTCTATAGTCTAGTCTATAGTCTAGTCTATAGTCTAGTCTATAGTCTAGTCTATAGTCTAGTGTATAGTCTAGTCTATAGTCTAGTCTATAGTCTA
>NW_025808583.1:0-1521 GCF_022045245.1 Lucilia cuprina
ATAGTCTAGTCTATAGTCTAGTCTATAGTCTAGTCTATAGTCTAGTCTATAGTCTAGTCTATAGTCTTATCATAGTCTAGTCTATAGACTAATCTATAGTCTAGTCTACAGTCTAGTCTATAGTCTAGTCTATAGTCTAGTCTATAGTCTATTCTATAGTCTAGTCTATAGTCTAGTCTATAATCTAGTATATAGTATAGTCTAGTCTAGTCTGTAATCTAGTCTATAGTCTAGATTGTAGTCTAGTCTATAGTCTAGTTTATAGTCTAGTCTATAGTCTAGTCTATAGTCTAGTCTATAGTCTAGTCTTTAGTCTATTCTATAGTCTAGTCTATAGTCTAGTCTATAGTCTAGTCTATAGTCTACTCTATAATCTAGTCTACAGTCTAGTCTGTAGTCTAGTCTATATTCTAATTTTCTTAGATTTTTTTAAGATTCTGTCTTACATATTCCAACAAAAAAAAACACAAATTTTTGCTTCTGTTGCCTTTTTTATTATAAACACAACAAATATGAAACAAAATAAAAATTTAATTATTTTACAAGGTCATTTAAAATCTAAAATTTCAAAATGTTTCAATGCCAACGACAACAAAAAACATCTTAGAACCCCATAAGTCCATTAAACAAAGTGCAAAAAAGTGAGTGAATGAGCAAAAAAGTACATACTTAAGATTTTGTTTTAAAAATCATATTTTTAAAATTAAAAAAAAATCATTTAAACACACAATTTTAAAAGGTCTGTGTTAATTTTAACGATTTGTTAAATCAAAAATATAATTAGAAATATTTTAAAAATATTGCAATACAGTGCTGTAAAAAATTATGAAACAGACAAAAACTCTCCATTTAAAACTTTAAGTTTTTAAATGGCATTAAACATTTCTCTTTAACTTTTTTCCCCTTAAATAAAATTACTTCCTGATTTGCTTTTGTTTCAGTTAGAAATAATCATAATTTTTCTTTCTCTTTTTCTCCTCCTCATCTTCAACTCTCTAGACATGTTTGCAATAAATACAAACACTGAGTATAAATGTACGATTAAGATACAACAAAACTTAATAATGCAATTTTATTTATTTCTGTTTCTGTAAATATAAAGACTCTGCACTCGTATCTAGATACATATGAAATTAAATTAAAATAAACAAACTGCTCAGGAAAGAAATAAATAAACAAAAAACTTAGAATAGAATTTTAATAATACTCACACGTATCTAGATACAATAAAACTGAACAAAGAAGCAACAAAAACAAGAGAAAACAAAAAGACGCGTCATGAGATTTAAATCAAATGTAAATAAAACAAAAATATTAATAATTTAAATAGCACAGTACACGGAGAGATATCAACAGCACTCTCCAACGTTTAAACTATAGTCTATCTTACTCAATAGCGTAATATGCAATCTGGAATATAGTCTAGTCTATAGTCTAGTCTATAGTCTAGTCTATAGTCTAGTCTATAGTCTAGTCTATAGTCTAGTCTATAGTCTAGTCTATAGTCTAGTCTATAGTCTA
>NW_025808584.1:0-2048 GCF_022045245.1 Lucilia cuprina
AAGATTTTGTAAATTTCACTATTTAGTTGACTTTCTTGATATATACTTTGAGAATGTAGGAAGTCAAAAAATAAAGATTTCGCAAAAATGGAACCGGCATCTTTGACTTATCTACAGTTTTTGTGAAATCTAATAAAGTTCTCAACGAATTGCAAAAAGTATGTCTACTTTTTCTAGAGTTTTTATGTATAGTAAGTATAGTAAATAGTAAGTATAGTAAATTGAAATATTTTGTAAATTTCTCTATTTAGTTGACTTTCTTGATAAATTCTAGATAAAGTAGGAAAAATGTCAAAAAATAAAGATTTCGCAAAAATGAAACTGGCATTTTTGACTTATCTACAGTTTTTGTGAAATCTAATAAAATCGATAAGGAAATTTTGAAAAAAAATACCAAAAAGCAGTAAAACTTGCACATTTTTCTAATTTTCTCAAGTTTTTATGAAACTTCGAATTTCAACAATTTTCTAATATAAAGAAATTCAACTGTTTATTAAATTGAAAGAATTTGAGAAATCCCTCAAATATATGTTTAATTTTCATGTTATACTAGAGTTTATGTGAAACTTGTACATTTTTCTAATTTTCTCATCGAAGTGTAAATAATGTATAATTTTTACAGATTTTGTGAAACCTTTGAATTTTAAAAGTTGTCTAATTTCTAAAAATTGAACTGTTTAATATATCAGTTTATCTACAGTTTTTTTAAACTGTCATTTTTGACTTATCTACAGTTTTTGTGAAATCCAGATTTTTTATGAATCCTTTGAATTTTAAACATTTTCTAATTTCTAGAAATTCAACTGTTTAGCATATTGAGAGATTTTGTAAAATTCACTGACTATCACTATTTAGTAGGCTTTCTTGATAAAATATTTGAAAAAATTGGGAAAATGTAAAAAAATAAAGATTTCGCAAAATAATGCTGGCTTTTTTGACTTATCTACAGTATTTGTGAAATCTAATAAAGTCCTTAAGAAAATTGTAAAAAAAAATAAATAAACATCAATCACCATATATATATTTCTAATTTTCTCAACGAATTATTTCTAGAGTTTGTATGAATCCCTTAAATTTTAAAAATTGTATAATTTATAAAAATTCAACTGCTTAGTATAGTAAATTGAAGGATTTTGTAAATTTCACCATTTAGTTGACTTTCTTATTAAATTCTTTGAGAAAGTAAGAAAAATGTCAAAAAATAAAGATTTCGCAAAAATGAAACTGCCATTTTTGACTTATCTACAGTTTTTGTGAAATTTAATAAAGCAAAAAGTATGTCTACTTTTTCTAGTATTTGAGTAATCCCTCAAATATATGTTTAATTTTAATGTTATTCTAGAGTTTTTGTGAAACTTGTACATTTTTCTAATTTTTTCAACGAAGTGTAAATTTATCTAATTTTTTTGAGTTTTTATGAAATCTTGTTTTTATGAAAAGTTGTTTCTAATAAAAAGAAATTCAACTATTTATTAAATTGAAAGAATTTGAGAAATCCATCAAATATATGTTTAATTTTCATCTTATGCTATATTTTTTGTAAAACTTGTACATTTTTCTAATTTTCTCAACGAAGTGTAAATAATGTCTAATTTTTACAGGTTTTGTGAAACCTTTGAATTTTAAAAATTGTCTAATTTCTAGAAATTCAACTGTTTAGAATATCAGTTTACCTACAGTTTTTTGAACTGGCATTTTTGACTTATCTACAGTTTTTGTGAAATCCAGTTTTTTTTATGAATCCTTTGAATTTTAAACATTTTCTTATTTCTAGAAATTCAACTGTTTAGCATATTGAAAGATTTTTTAAAATTCACTGACCATCACTATTTATTGACTTTCTTAATAAATTTTTTAAAAAAAATTTGGAAAATCTAAAAAAACAAATAATATTTCTATATTCGGCTGTGCCAAATCTTATATACCCTTCACCAAGTATGTTTTAAAAAACAATTTTTATTTATTTTGTATCTCTGCACACATGTCACACATAACATACACACAAACAAATATAAACTGTAGCAGAAAGAAATATTAACCGTTGTACT
>NW_025808585.1:0-1941 GCF_022045245.1 Lucilia cuprina
TAGAACTGAACTAGAACTGAACTAGAACTGAACTAGAACTGAACTAGAACTGAACTAGAACTGAACTAGAACTGAACTAGAACTGAACTAGAACTGAACTAGAAAATTAAAAGATTCATAGTGTCGTATTTTCCTTTATATGGAGAATAAATGTTTGTCTTATTTTATCCCCAGAGATAAAAATTTATCAAATCTGCATATAAAAATATCATAATTTAAATACTTACTACATTTTAATCAATACCTATATGAACATTTGCAAGATAAAGACATTTCATTCAGTAGATTTAAATAAAAACCCAACTCAAGTCATTCATAAATTTTCAAAATAATGAAAAATAAAACAAAATTCACCTCATTCTCTTTATTAATGCTTTCGTAAACAACGTGTTTAAATTGAGTGATTTTCTAAAACAAATTTACTCAACAATAACAACAACCACAAGAAAACATGGCCGTTAACATAGAATCAAATTCAACACACTTAAATTTATACAACAACAAAAATACTATTAGAGGATACAAAGTAGAATAATTTGTTGTATTTGTATCGCAATCGTATCGTATGGAATTCATTCGTTGTACCTTATTTTGTACGTTACAATTGAGTGGTGCGTTTACTAAAAATTTGGCCCTGAAGCTTCACATACAATTCAGTCATAATTTTGACCGCCTTTTGGAAACATTAAAATACGGGTGTTTTGTTTTTTTGCAAATCAAAAGCAACTTAAGTAGAAAAAAAAGAAAAAAATCAAATAATTTATGGAAAATTAATTCCAATAAGTGAAAAAAAATTAAAATGAAATACACCGCGAAACAAAAATAAAAAAGTAATAATTTAAAATTTATATTTGTTTAAATATAAAAGTAATTAAACTGAAATAAAAAATCTAATAACTATACATTTAAACTGATATATTATTTTAAATACATCCACACTTGTAAAAAAAAAACTAAAAATAAATAAAAAACGTTTCTTGAGATTTTTGAATTTTTAAATTAAAAAGCAGTTGACCTAAAAAGCAAGTGTATAAGTGTTTATAGTAAAAAAATTAAAAAAAATATTTTTGTTTTAAAGAAATGTAAGGGGAAAAATATGTCATTCTTTTCACTTACTGCTCACTGTTAACAGCAGCCTTAACTGAATATGTACTAGAAAAAACTGCTCATCGTTTGGCTTTAAATTACAACGTGCACGGATTATGTAAACAGAATTTACACCATATTTTTCATATGTTTTTTTTATTTTTTAGCTGATGTTTTAACGTTTTCCAAGTGTTGACTTTAACTAGAAAAAAACGTAGCTCCTCCTCATTTATGTTATTTTAAATACTTATAACAGTGGTTTTATGGTGTTTATAATTTTTTTTACAGGGAAAAGCAAACATTTTTGTTTATAAAATGTACATTTATTTTATTAATCTTTCTGAAAATATACATAATTTTTTACTTTAAAGGGTTACTTAAAAAAAGAAACACACTATTACCTCGTTAGTAAATTTCGTTTAGTTGTTGGAATACTCTGGAGCTATTTTTCTAATATCCTCATATGCCTTACATGTTTTTTGGGGAATATTGATATTGCAAAATGTTTCGTGAATTTTTATATTTTTATAACATATTGGTTAATCTTTTTGTTAAATTTATCACTAAAGAAATTATTTTCCTTTTGCAAATATTTGAATTTTAAAGTAAATATCTCAATTTTCAATTGTTTTAAAAAATTCTAATGCTTTTTGAAAAGTGTGGAATGAAAATTCGTCTAATAAAAGAAGTAAGGCATTTGTCTCCTCTAATCTTTAAAATGAAATTAAAAAATAAAAATTTTAAGTTTGTTCTAGTTCAGTTCTAGTTCAGTTCTAGTTCAGTTCAAGTTCAGTTCTAGTTCAGTTCTAGTTCAGTTCTAGTTCAGTTCTAGTTCAGTTCTAGTTCAGTTCTAGT
>NW_025808586.1:0-1349 GCF_022045245.1 Lucilia cuprina
TAGACTAGACTATAGACTAGACTATAGACTAGACTATAGACTAGACTATAGACTAGACTATAGACTAGACTATAGACTAGACTATAGACTAGACTTTAGGCTAGACTAAAAACTGGACTTTAGACTATAGACTAGACTATAAAATAGACTAAACTAACGATTAGACTATGAAAAATTATAGACCTTTGACATATTTGATATATCCGTGCAAGATATTTATGACTAAATATTACAGTTATCTTTTTTTCAATTTTCTATGCAAAAATTTGCAACATTGTTGTTTTCGATTCAATAAAGTGAAAGTGAAACAATATTTAATTAAAAACTAAAACTATAATTTTTATGAATAAATAATCTTATATGAAATAACATTATAAAAACCAAAACAGTTAAATATATTCCAACTATTATAAATAAATTAATTAAAAATTATTCATATCATTATGTTAAAATATCAATAACATTGCCACG
This sequence comes from Lucilia cuprina, assembly GCF_022045245.1. Classification (NCBI taxonomy): domain Eukaryota; kingdom Metazoa; phylum Arthropoda; class Insecta; order Diptera; family Calliphoridae; genus Lucilia; species Lucilia cuprina. The sequence continues at coordinate 472 of NW_025808586.1, forward strand.
CCTCTTATTAAAACGGCCTTCTTTTCTTATCAAATAACCACCACAATATAAGCACCCTATAGAAACATTTGAAACAACTAACGATTTGCACAAGTTATCGCCATCATTATGGAGATTTGCAAAAAAAAAAAAAATAAAAAAAGACAATGTGACATCAAATGTGCAGAAAAACGAAATAGGAAGATTGCAAATTATCTATAAATGTTTTATTTATGATTTTTTTTGTCTCATCAAATATAACAACAACAAATTCGCATTTCTACTTATTTATAAATATTTAAATGTTACCAATTTTGAAATCTTATTTAATATTAGTAAAAGTGTTTTTGTTTTGTGTCTTTTTCATTATGTATGTCAACTAATTTATGTTTTTTTTTTTAATTTTAAATTTTTAAATCCAAATGTATATTTTCTGTAGATTTTATTTAAGCGGAAAGTTTTTATGCAGTTTTTTCTATTTGTTGTATAATTTTTATTTATTACAGGTTTTTATACAATCGGGTCAATACACTTTTGAACTGAAACTTAATGATTAATAAAAATTAAAAATAAAAAAATTAGAAAAAAAAAATCGATAGGTCAACAAAAATTAATATAAATTATGTAGTTTAGCTCTGTTGCGTCACGTTATCATAAATAATTAAAAATGCAGTCTTTATGTCATCGAAACTATTAATTTAATAAATTTAAAGCTTTAATTATTGGCACGTTTTTTTTTTCGAGAACAATATACCTATGCGCACAGAAAAAATTATCGGTAGTTTATTTTTAATTAACATGTTTTAATTTTCTCTATTTTTTATTTAAACAAATTTTTATTTGTTTTAATTATCTCGTTTTTTGAAACTGTTTGAAACTTAAGTGTAAAATTTTGATTA
>NW_025808587.1:0-1713 GCF_022045245.1 Lucilia cuprina
GAACTAGAACTGAACTAGAACTGAACTAGAACTGAACTAGAACTGAACTAGAACTGAACTAGAACTGAACTAGAACTAAACTAGAACTAAACTAGAACTAAACTAGAATTAAACTAGAACTAAACTAGAACTAAACTAGAACTGACATAAAACTGAACTAGAACTGAACTAGAACTGAACTAGAACTGAACTAGAACTGAACTGGAACTGAACTAGAACTGAACTAGAACTGAACTAGAACTGAACTAGAACTGAACTAGAACTGAACTAGAACTGAACTAGAACTGAACTAGAACTGAACTAGAACTGAACTAGAACTGAACTAGAACTGAACTAGAACTGAACTAGAACTGAACTAGAACTGAACTAGAACTGAACTAGAACTGAACTAGAACTGAACTAGAACTGAACTAGAACTGAACTAGAACTGAACTATATTGTTGCTAAAATAACTTTTTTAAAATACTGTTTCTATTCTTGACGTTTGGCAACTCTGTATATTTTTTTTTTTATAATTTTCCCCCTATCGCAAAATATAAACCAAAATCTATACAAAAAAGTACCTCACATACTGATAAAAAACCATACTTGTTCTAAGCCATTAAGGCGTTATGCTTTTAATTTATTTGAATATGGATAATTTTTTTCAAGTGGTTTTTAAACATTGATGATATTTTATAAGGATGTCGATGACGCTGATGAAGAGAATAATGATTGGCTATTAAAAGATATTCACACGTTAACCACTCGAACATAACGAGACACGAGATGTTGAGAGTGGGAGAATTTTTGAATTGAACTCAACTCAACTGAAATCAGTAGTCCTTTAGCAAATTGTTTAAGCAGAAAAATACTTTTAATATTATAAGCCGATAATAGACAGACCAATTTTCTACAATTCAGACCCACACACTAACACATTGACAAATAGAGATTAATTTTAGGGTGGCTGACATTGGAGTGGCAGTCGATGAAGAGGAGGGCAAAAGACAAGCAATGAAAACAAATATTGTAGTTTGTTACAAATCACTCGTAGCTATTTTATGTATCATTTAGTAGGTTGAACTGCAAAACAATAAAAATATATGTTTATACACACATACATACATATATGTATGTACATATGTATATTAATGTTATCTAATGTACACACTCAAACCTTAACATCTATATTAATGCATTATATATACATAAGTATGTATACGAAGGTATGCTTATATGTTTAATCATCAGTTATATAGACATACATAGACATATACATGTATCCCTTAGTGCTTATATAAGCATATCTACATATAAAATAATGCGTCTTTAAATAATCACATTTGTCAGTGTGTTTGTCAACTTCCTAGAATTTTAAGAATGTTTCGTTGTGCATTGCAAAGTGTTTGAGTATTTGTTAAATAAGTCATCATGTTTTAATATGGGCAATGAAAACGATAATGATGATTAAAATGATAAAAATATATGTATTTACATACATGATTACAAACAATTATGAGAATATATATAGAATCGGAATATTATAAATTTCTTTACAATACAACGTTATTTATTAAACGAGATGAAATACAATTATAATTCACTTCGAATTCTTTGCTGCAACAGTTCTAGTTCATTACTAGTTCAGTTCTAGTTCAGTTCTAGTTCAGTTCTAGTTCAGTTCTAGTTCAGTTCTAGTTCAGTTCTAGTTCAGTTCTAGTTCAGTTCTAG
>NW_025808588.1:0-1069 GCF_022045245.1 Lucilia cuprina
TCAGTTCTAGTTCAGTTCTAGTTCAGTTCTAGTTCAGTTCTAGTTCAGTTCTAGTTCAGTTCTAGTTCAGTTCTAGTTCAGTTCTAGTTCAGTTCTAGTTCTTGTTCTATTATAATTTAATGTTCATTAATTTTTATTGAAACTGTAATTCTGTTAATATGTTGTTTTCAATCTAATCAAAATGTTTTACCAGATGTTAGCTTTTTAATTTACAGCCTCTCCATTATCGTAATTACAATGGGAAAAATAATGTCAATTGTTTTTTGTATTATTTCTCCTTCTACTTAACTTAACAACTTCTTTAACACTTTGCAATGTTGTTGCAGTTTCGCAATGGTATAAATATAAACTTTTCAAAAAAAAAAAAACGATAATTTCAAAATCATTATAGTGCAAAATGAAATGATGCTCAAATAAATAAACGATTTTTTCTAGTTTGGTAATACTGATTTGAAAATGAAACTTTTTTCGTCTAGTTGCAGTTGTGTGGCACATAGATAAAGACAAAGAGATAATCGACCAAAAACCTCTAGGAAATTTTGGATTTCTGCATAACTTGTTATAACAAAAAAAGGCTTTTAAACCACCCGATTTCTTTAAAGAATTTAAGAAATCTAAACGATTTTTAAAATTTTTAGAAATTTAAAACAAGAAAACAAAATTTGCAACTAGGTACAATATTCTGCATTTTCTATAACAACAAAATCATTACAAAGTAATAAAATAAAATCAATGTGTTGCTGTGAAAACTATTCGATACAAATGTTAATAAAATTGTATACTTTAGGAAATTGCCATCATTATGGATTTTCTTTTATACTTTTTCCTTTTTTTTACGTTTCATATCTTTGCTTGTGATAAAACAACAATAGATTGTTCTTCCGTGGAGGATTATGCTGGATGTAACACTAAGAATGATTGGGAAAACAGGGTGTACACTGTACAGTTTCAAGTTTAGTTATAGTTCTTTTCTAGTCCTGTTCTAGTTCTGTTCTAGTTCTGTTCTAGTTCTGTTCTAGTTCTGTTCTAGTTCTGTTCTAGTTCTGTTCTAGTTCTGTTCTAGTTCTGT
>NW_025808589.1:0-1766 GCF_022045245.1 Lucilia cuprina
TCAGTTCTAGTTCAGTTCTAGTTCAGTTCTAGTTCAGTTCTAGTTCAGTTCTAGTTCAGTTCTAGTTCAGTTCTAGTTCAGTTCTAGTTCAGTTCTAGTTCAGTTAACCCTCTATAACCATTAACATATTAGATGTAAAAATACATTTGTATAAAGAACGTTTTATTATTTAGATAGGACTATATAAATGACACTTCATAACAGGGATACAGCAAACTTCATCCGTTTAATGGATGAATGAACAAAGAAGAGCGGGAACACCACAAAAAATAGTGAAAAAAACACAATTACGATGTTAAATCAACACTCTTGGCCAGAATGGTTGACAACTCAAATAGAATCGGAATTTAAACGCCAAACATAAGTGCCTCTTAACAGACACTTGACACTTTTTGTGTTAAAGGGCCGTGTACCAAATGTGAATGAATGTTTGAATATATACACAAATAAACTCATACTTATACTTACAAACGTACAAATAAATTACAAAACCAACACCGAGTCCTTGTTCACACTTTGAAATGTTATTGTAAGTACGGTAACACAAGGAAATTATGCAGATTAAATAAGTCACTCTCTCTGTATGTCTGTCTGTCCATCATCATCGAGGTGGTGGAGATGTCATGACAAAAAAAAAAAAAAAAATGAACATCAACACATTTCTATGCGAATGCCCGTATATATGTATATGGGAAGTTTATATATTTAGTTTTTTTTTTTGTGAGTTTTTATTTTTTTTTTGCAAAAATGACACGGTCGTCGCGTTATTACTTCATTTATTTATACATTCATGATGCTGTAAATTTCACACATTTGTTGCTGTTTTTTCCCTTATTTTTCACACTGTTTGGTTTATTCTTTTTTTGCAATATTCTACCCCCTCTATCACACTGACAATAGCGTATGATGTTTGACGTTGTAAAAAGTGTTGAATGCAACCCCTCTAATTTTAAAATCAAACACTTGTTCGAAATCAAGTGTCAGGAAAATTTAACATAAAACCGGGACTACAATTTATAGAGTAGGTTGTGATTTTGTGTAAATAACCCAGTAAGTAAAGTTGAAAGAATTGAAAATAATAATTTAAACTTTCAAATGGTTCTATGATTTAAAATTATTCATTGGACAATCTTTTTATAAATTAACTTTATACTATTTGCACTAATATTCATGCAACTTGTGACATTTATTTCTTCTGTTTTCAAATACACTCTAAGTCTTTTGAATGCTGTTTGGTAAAATATATTTCGACAATACTATCAGAAATTAATTGCTCTTATGTGAAATAAATATATTTTTTACATTTCTTACTTGTACTGTAATACAGTATGTAGGTATATGACTAGATGATAAGCAAATATAAGAATGCCGCAAGAAAACATTTAAAAACCTTTATATTACACATGACTTCAGATAGAAATGATTTCACTACTCCATTTTTCTTCAGATTTGACTGTTGTAAAAATTAATACGTGTTTCACGGAACTTGTTACAAATACACATTTTCGGTTTTCACAAAACTGTCAACATTATTTGATAATAATTTCAACATTATTTCGGCTGTCTGTTCCTTTGTCTGTATGTTACTGCCAATTTATAAAAGATAAAGGTTTGAGTTTGACTTTGTAAAGATGATTTTTGAGATGAGTAAATTTGCGAGAGTTGAACTAGAACTGAACTAGAACTGAACTAGAACTGAACTAGAACTGAACTAGAACTGAACTAGAACTGAACTAGAACTGAACTAGAACTGAACTAGAACTGAA
>NW_025808590.1:0-1607 GCF_022045245.1 Lucilia cuprina
ACTAGAACAGAACTAGAACAGAACTAGAACAGAACTAGAACAGAACTAGAACAGAACTAGAACAGAACTAGAACAGAACTAGAATAGAACGAGAACAGAACTAGAACAAAACTAGAACTGAACTAGAAATGTATTAGAACTAAAATAGAACTTTTCTAGAACTGAACTAGAACCTAACTCGCAATGAATGACTTGGCGAAGAAAATTCAAATACGCTTTTATTACAAATTTTACTCAACCATAAATTGTCAAACGACAACCATTTATTTTGATTATTTAATACAAAATTCTTTTTGTAATTTCATTACCCGCTATCGCATTGTATATCTTTTGGGAAATAAATTTAAAACATCAAACAAATTGGTCTTTAGCGCAGCCCATATAGCGTATGCTTTACTGTTTCCCCACATTTTATAACATCAACACTCATACGTTAAGGTGTCTGCAATAATTTAAAGAGATTTAAAAAAAACTTCTGTTTTTGTGCATAAAAAATTTTTATACCTTAAAAAATAATTACTTTTTAAAAAAAATAAGCCTTTTTAAGTACTTCCTGTCATTAACAAATGAAATTTTTAGTTTTGTTGTCATGTATATAAAATATAATAATATATGTATGTTTACAAATAATTACAAATGTTAATGAAGCCTTATGAAAATGAAATATAAAGCAGCGAAAATCATAAAAAATTTATATTTAATAATTAAATGTATGTATGTATAAAATGAAAATATTAAAATTAATTAACCTTGTGCAAATTATACATGCATTGAGCAATTCCTCTATCAGGTATATTATTATTATCCAGCCAATCCTGCAAATAAAAATGCATGAGTGTGAAATTGTTTTATAAATAAAAGAATTAATGTTTGTCTTAAAAAATGAAGTGTATGTGTTATGTTATATAAATCAATCAGTGAATTTATGAATAAAAAGAATTAATGAAAAGGAAACATAAAAGAAAAGTTAAAATAAATTGGTTGACACTTTGTATAAATAAGTTCCAAAAAAATGGTGTAAAAATAAAGAAAAGGAAATCAACAGCAAATAGTAAAATTAATTATAAATTGCATAAAATACTTTAGTTCGCAAAATATAAAAAAATAAACTAGTAAAACTTTTTGGGAACTTAAAGGCAAAACAACAGGAACAACACCAATATTAAAGGAAACGGATATAAATGTGAGAATAATGGTGACAAATTGAAATAAAATTATTATACTCTATACTTTATACATACGACAAAGAAATTAAGAGAAAAATGCCAGCAACGTAATGCAAAGAAAAAAGAAAAGAAATGTAGTGAAAACAATTTGAAACAAATTACACAAATGAAAAACTTGTGCGCAAATAAAAAGAAATAAAAATATAATGAAAAGTGTTTGCAACAAGGATTAAGTTTTGTAAGTAGTTAATAGTTATTGTAACTATTATTTTGCTGTAGTTTTTCCTCTTTGTTGTAGTTGTTGCTGCAGTCATTATTAAAACATCCCCAGAGCCCAGTAATAAACAACAATGACCACCGCCTCTTAATGTCGACAATATAAATATTTTAGTGGCAATGACCAAACAACGTAGTCTTTTAAATTCTTTACAACGAAGGACA
>NW_025808591.1:0-1752 GCF_022045245.1 Lucilia cuprina
ACTAGAACTGAACTAGAACTGAACTAGAACTGAACTAGAACTGAACTAGAACTGAACTAGAACTGAACTAGAACTGAACTAGAACTGAACTAGAACTGCACTAGAAATAAACTAGAATCGAACTAGAACTGATTTACAACTAAACTAGAAATGAACTAGAACTGTACTAGGACTGAAATTTCAAAATATTTACCCTTTACAGAACACTTCATGGCTATCTCACATACTCTTTAATGTTTGGCAATAATATCTCTAATAAAACGGGAACTCATACCAAAATCATAGAATTATTTAAATAGTGTTTTTCTTTTGATGTGAATAACTAAAGTTGTCATAAACAATTTTCTAAAGCAGCAATAAAATAGAAATTATAATAAATTGCGTACAAAGACATGATGTACGTTTGCTTAATAGACAAAACACTTAGCATGTTTTATGCATAAAAACATACATACATGTGTATATAAAATACATAACAATATATATTAAAGAAGCAAAATTTGTAAAAAAGAATAAAGTATCTGAAATTGCTAAGCAATAGAAATATTTAGTTTTGTTATAAATAATATTATGGGTGATAAATCTATTTAGCAGACAGAAAATATAGATTAAAATACCCATAAAGATAAACACACAGTTCATATAAGACAATAGTTGTAGGAAATATATGAAAAATATTTAGTACACATAATTTTTAAATATAATAATATAACAATAATTTTAGCCTAATAATTAGGTTTTCCCTAACTAATACAAAGATTTTATTGAAATTATTTTCCTTGTGAAGGAGAAGGGATGCAAAATATCGCTCAAAGTCCACGTATCTATGTATAGTAAAATTAGCACATTCTTTATATAATTTAAGCTTTAAATAATAAACAAAGTCTCCGTACTACTAGGCACACTTATAACAAAATTTTATGACATTAACATAAACACACTTTGAAGAAAAACCAAAAAGTACTAACAAAAACTAAATTCAAAATATTTCATAGTCATAGACGTTAGCTAAGTGTTTGAAAATACATATGTATGTCTGTATGTTTTATAGTGATAGTCATTAAGAATGTCCTTGCAAGTTATGTATACACAAAAACAAAACTAGAAACTACAATCTAAAGTACACATTTATATAAAAACAAAATCACATGAAACTATCTCAATATGCATTCAGACTCATTTAAACATTTATTTTAATATAACAAAACAATATTCAGGCACTTTTCTCATAAATTCTTTCTTTCCGTTTTTCGAACTCTCTTTCTAGATATCGAACTCATTCTCAAATATGCACATGAATATGTTAAAAAAAGAGAAACTAAAATACAAAAGAAGGTCGAGCTCTACTACAAAGTGCCCTACATGAGAACAGTTATTAATTATAATCTAAAAACAAGTATTAATGTATAGTCTGGCACAGCCGACCATATGATACCCTCCAGATGTCAGTATGTTAAAAATGGAGATTGTTTAAAAAAAGCATATGATTTGTTTTTTAAATTTATTCCGGAATATTTTTACTTATTTTTGGCAAAAAAGAAATTTTTTACAAAGGGGAGTAGGGGAAAAAATGGGCCTATTTTTTAAAATGTTGGTATAGTGGAATTCACGTGTACTTCAAAGTAATTTTTCTGAAGGGAGTTTGGAGAACTGAACTAGAACTGAACTAGAACTGAACTAGAACTGAACTAGAACTGAACTAGAACTGAACTAGAACTGAACTAGAACTGAACTAGAACTGAACTAGAACTG